>NC_041382.1:422173684-422200834 GCF_002162155.2 Triticum dicoccoides
CTGCTGCCGCACGCCGCTGCCGCCGCTCGCCGCAGCCGCCGCCCCGCCTCTGCCGCCGCACCACCGTGGAAGCAGCCGGAGGTATACGCCGCCGCCGCCGGTTTTCTCTAGAAAACCGATCCGGTTTTTTAGAAACCCTAGTTGTTTTTTTTAATCGGCTCGCCGTTTTTTCTCGATTTATTTACTTTGTGGACGTTCGTCCGTACGTTCATTCTAACGAACAGTGTTCACTCGTTAGCCGTAGACAACGAACGCTCATTCGTTAGCCTGTTCGTCAGTTTTCTTTTTCTCGGATTTTCCGCGATTATTTTCAATCGTGATTTCTGATCCGATTTTTGTTTCAGTTTACCTTTTCGCTCGTTTATCAGAATCATGCGATTCAAGCGCCCAGATCTTCATCTCGAAACCCTCTTTTCATTTAACCAATTTGAACAAGTTTTTGCTACTGTAAAATTTGACCTTAGTCCAGATTAGTAAATGGATCTTGTTTCTTTCACAGTTTGAGTTTCGTTGCTCCATTTGATTTGATTCTTGTCGCAAATCGGAGTTCTTAAGTTGAACTTTATGGTTAGATCTTCTTATTTGAGATTTACCCGTGTTTTCCTTGCTTGATTGCTTTTGTATACTATTGTTTGTATGCGATAGAACACCCGGAGTGCGAAGCGTGCTACTACAAATCCCTAGGTTTTGCGGATTATCGGCAAGGCAAGTAACACTTTGATCATACCCCTTTAACACCCAGTTTTTATGCATTAGTTCCAATCCTCAAACATTGCATGGTTAGGATGTGATTAACATGTGGGTTGGGAAGTAGTTGATGAGGTAGAACCTATTGCCCTATTAGATTCAAACCTTGGGAGTTACTTCTACGTATTGCTTATATTGCTATGCTATGCATGTAGACGTGGTTGGGTGAGTGAAATCCATGACAGATGTGAGATTGTTAATTAATGGTTCAACTTAAGGTGGCAACTTGAATACACATCTGGGTGGATTGTTTGTTGGGCACCTGGGGAATCTAGTGTTGTCCTAGGATATCCCGGAGTACCCGTGTGATAATCCTATGGTCTGCCACCCGGGCTCAAAGGGAACTGAGATATTTTCATGCTAGAAACTTCCGTGTGCAGCCACAAGCTATTATGGGATCTAGCATAGTTGAGTAAGTTGCGTGAAGCTCCCGAAGAGGTGGATCAACAGGTAGAGGGATGTAGGTTGGTATGGTCTGCCCGGAGTAAGGGGTTAATGTTTCTGAAAGACTGTGTCTCAGTCATCCGTTTCTCAAACACAATGAAGTGCGAGAAATCCAACGGAGGAGATCGAGTCTTGTGAGGAAAAGTGCGCAAACCTCTGCAGAGTGTATAAACTAATCATGGTTAGCCGTGTCCCCGATTATGGACATCTTGAGTATCTAGTAGTTGGAGTATCATAAGTATCTCATCACTATTAATTAAAATTGTTGGGTTGTTAATTACTTTAATTGGGATTTAGTTGGAGGAACCATCTCAATGATGTTTCAACTATCATGATAGTTAAAATAAAATCTATTCCTTTGTTGTAGGGAAAATTTGGCTTTTCGCAAAAACCATAACCACAGAGCTTTCCACCAGTCATATATGCATGTAGTGATAGCATTATTCTGTTCTTGCTCTACTATGTTATATTGCCAGCATATTCCATGTGCTGACCCGTTTTCAGGCTGCAAGGTATTATGTTGCAGATTTTTCAGACGAGGAGAAGGCTCGTTAGGTCGTTGCCGTGCAGCTCAGCTATGCCGTTGGAGTTGATGGACTCACTTTATCTTCCAAGCCTTCCGCTGTTATCGTATTAGATGGCCTTAAGCCATATTTATTGTAATAAGCTCTCTTTTGAGACATTCAATGTAATAAGTGTGTGATTGCTACTCTGTTATAAATCCTCGAGTACTGTGTGCGTCAGCATTACCGATCCAGGGATGACACTGAAGCACAGAGGCTTGACCGTTTGAGGTCGGTTCGCTACAAGATGGTATCAGAGCACATGCTGACTATAGGACATGACCACTAAGCTAAAGCCTAGATCACTATTCTCTTCTCATTTCTGACTCCTCTCCATTTTCTACTCTTTAGGATGGCGGACACAAGGAACAAGTTTGCACAACCGGATGAAGACGCCCCCTTTGGATGACACTTGAAGGAAGTCACTAGGTACCTGAACATTGGAATACCAAGCTTCACCGGGACTTACAACGCCACCTTACCAGAAGAGGAGCGATGGATGATTCAAGTTCAAGTTCCAGGAAGGACATTCATGCCAGTCACAAAGCCCATAGAGTTTTCCTTTGATGCGCCAACCTAGAGTCTAGGAAAAAGTATGGCAGCTCACATCACCATGGAACGCATTGGAGAAGTTTATCATAAGGAGCTTAAGGATACTATCTATCAGATTTATGGGCGCCGAGATGAGCAATGGGAGATGATCAGCACCAGGAAGGATAGATCAATTGCAGCTTTCATCCAGGAGTTAAACCAACACATTTGTCGCCAGGAGAACCAGATGTGCGTAGGAATGATAGACCGGAAGAAGGCGATGACAAGGATCACAGGACTGGAAGAAGAACTTAAGGCTACACGTGAAGATTATGAGGAGGAAATCGTCGTACTAGTGGAGAAGAATGACGATCTGGAAAGGAAGCTAGGAGTATTCATGGGAGACCCCGCGCCACGAGGAGAACACGAAGAACCCAAGGAGATTCGCCCGGAGGACTACATTATCATCGACGACACCGACACAGACCCCAATGATAGTGATGATGACTACGAAGACGAAGCTGGAGCAGACATCATGGAGTCTTCAACCGAGGAATATTTTTAGTAGACCACCACATCAGTAGTAGTATTCCACCATGTATATAGTATAGTCCGAGCACTTTTGTAATGATAGTTAGATCGATTGTATGCCCTTGCTTGATTGATTGAGTGAAAAGATTGTGTTTGTCTCATGTGCATATGGGTAGTGTCTTCTCATTAGACCTCATTCTATTCTAATCTCTCCCCTCTAAACCCATCAGATGCCTCCGAGACATGACCCCAGATTTACCTTCCCACCGGAGCTCACTCAGTTGATCCAGCAGCAAAATACCCTGATGCAGTTGTTAGTTCAGAACCAAGGCAACAACAACAATAACAACAACAATCCACCGCCGCCACCACCGGTTGATAACTTAGCCCGTTTTCTGAGGTTGCAGCCGCCGGTGTTTTCCAGTAGCACCGAGCCAATAGTGGCAGATGATTGGCTCCGCGGGATTGGAAGGGAGTTAACCACTGCAGGATGTATAGATGCTGAGAAGGTGCATTTTGCCGCACATCAGTTGGATGGACCAGCAGCCTCATGGTGGGAGAATTACACTGTCACCTACCCTATAGCCACTATTACATGGGAATAGTTTCAACAAGCTTTCGTACAACCCATGTCTCAACTGGAGCTATGAGTATGAAGAAGCGTGAGTTTCACAACTTATGCCAGGGGAACCATACTGTGGCTCAGTACGCGGATGAGTTTAGCAAGTTATCTTGCTATGCCCCTGACGATGTGGCCACAGATGCCGCAAAGCAGGAGAAGTTTATGGAAGGGCTGAATGATGAGATGAGCATGTAGTTGATGGTGGCAACATTCAATAACTACCAGGAGTTGGTAGATAAGGCTCTTATGATTGAAGGGAAGCAACAGCAAATTGAGAACCGTAAGAGGAAGTATGGACAAGGAAGGTATAATTCAGGAGCTCAGCAGAAGCCTCGCCTAACCCCGAACTCGGGAGGACTTGTTCATAACCATGGAGGCCACACCCACAATGGAGGAAGTAACCATAATCATACTGGCCCAAGGAATGGGAATGGAGCAAGCAACAATCAAAACCGCTCCAATCCAGCCACACCCGCCAAGAGGGACCTAAGCCACGTTACCTGTTTCAAGTGCGGGAAGATTGGACACTATGCCACGGAGTGCCCTGAAGCGAAGAATGGAAACGGCAATGGGAGCGCTGGAAAGAAGCCCAATCCATTCAACAAAGGACAAGTGAACCACGTCAACGTGGAGGAGGTTGAAGAGCTGCCAGACACGGTTATTGGTAAGTTCTTGGTTAAGTCTTTTACCGCCCTTGTTCTCTTTGATACTGGTGCATCGCATTCATACATATCAAGGGAATTTGTGGATAAGTTTAAACTACCAACCCAAACCCTTAGGACCCCTCTGTTAATAAGTTCACCTGGAGCAGAGTATATGGCTAGTCGATGGTGCGACTAGATACCCTTAACCATTGGTAGCCATGTTTTTCCGTCCGACCTAATAATCTTGGAGTCACAAGGATTGGATGTGATATGAGGCATGGACTGTACGTCAAAGTATGGAGGAAGCATTGACTATGTTAGTAAGTCAATTTGTCTCACCACCCCTGAGGGAAAAAGGATCAAGTATGTATCTAGGCATGCGCCAAGGAGTAGCCAAGTGAATACCCTCACGGGAATTGTTCAGGAGGAAGTGCATGTAGTCAAGGATTACCCGGATTTTTCCAGAGGAGTTACCAGGCATGCCACCGGATCGAGACATCGAGTTTTTGATAGAGCTATTGCCAGGTACTAGGCCTATATCGAAGCGACCATATCGGATGCCCGCAAATGATCTGGAGGAGATTAAGAAACAGATCAAGGAGTTATTGGAGAAAGGTTACATTCGACGGAGTTCCTCACCATGGGGAGCCCCAGTGCTTTTGGTCGAGAAGAAGGATAAGTCTCTAAGAATGGTTGTTGATTATCATGTGTTAAATGAGGTGACAATCAAGAACAAATACCCACTGCCAGTGATCAATGATTTGTTTGACCAACTGCAAGGAGCCAAGGTATTTTCAAAGATCGATCTGCGATTTGGATATCACCAGCTGAAGATACAAGAGAAGGATATACCAAAGAAAGCATTCACCACACGGTACGGGTTGTACGAAAATACGGTCATGTCATTTGGACTAACTAACGCCCCTGCCTACTTCATGAGCATGATGAACAAGGTGTTCATGGAATATTTGGATAAGTTTGTTGTGGTGTTAATTGATGATATAATGGTATACTCAAGGATGAGAAGGAGCACGAAGAGCATTTGCGTTTAGTTCTCGAGAAACTCAGGGAACATCAGTTGTATGCCAAGTTCAGCAAATGCGAGTTTTGGTTGAAGGAAGTTGGATTATATCAAGAGAAGGTATAGCAGTAGCCCCACCAAGGTTCAGTCAGTCACTGAATGGTTGGCACCCACTCCAGTTAGCAAGATCCGTAGTTTTCTTGGACTCGCAGGATACTATCGGAGATTCACTGAGAATTTTTCCAAAATTGCAAAACCGATGACGGAGTTATTGAAGAAAGATACCAAATTTAAATGGACAGAAGAACGTGAGGCGAGTTTTCAGGAGTTAAAGAAACGTTTGACTACAGCCCCAGTGCTAATTCTGCCGGATATACGCAAGGAGTTTCAAGTGTATTGCGATGCCTCTCGCCTAGGACATGGGAGTGTGCTTATGCAAGACGGAAGAGTTGTTTCGTATGCATCACGACAAATAAAACCGCACGAATTGAATTATGCCATGCATGATTTGGAGTTAGCAGCCGTAGTGCATGCATTGAAGACCTGGAGACATTACCTTATTGGAAATCGTTGTGATGTGTACATGGACCATAAGAGTTTGAAGTACATTTTCACATAGAAGGAGCTGAACCTTAGGCAGAGAAGATGGTTGGAGCTTATAAAGGATTATGACATGAAGCTTCACTATCATCCAGGCAAGGCCAATGTCGTAGCAGACGCTTTGAGTCGGAAGAGTTATGCTAACACCCTAGTAAGCACGGGATTGCCAAAGGAATTAGTAGAGGATCTCAGGGAACTTCGATTGGAGATTGTTCCTAGAGGTTTTGTTGCAACAATGGAGGTTCAGTCTACATTGTTAGGAAAGATTCAAGAAGCTTAGAAGGAGGATAAATAGATTGCCGAGATAAAAGAGAGAATGAGCGAAGGAAAGGCCAAAGGTTTTCGTGAGGATGAGCACGACACCTTATGGTTTGAGGACCGTGTTTATGTGCCCAATAACACAGAGATCAAGAAGTTAATACTTCAGGAGGCTCATGACTCACCATACTCGATACACACCAGAAACACCAAGATGTATTTGGATTTGAAGGAACATTTCTGGTGGACTGGTATGAAGAATGATATTGCCGAGTATGTAGCCGTATGCGATGTGTGTCAAAGAGTGAAGGCAGAGCATCAAAAGCCAGCAGGATTGTTACAGCCGATGTCGATACCCGAATGGAAGTGGCATAAACTTGGCATGGATTTCATCACCAGATTGCTTGACCAAAGTATCTCACTTTATCCTGGTGAAAACCACCTATACAAGTGCAAAGTTGGCCAAGATATATATGACTAGGATCGTATGTCTGCATCGAGTTCCGAGGACCATCGTATCAGATAGAGGAACACAGTTTACTTCAAAGTTTTGGCATCAGCTGCACCAAACTTTGGGGACAAGGTTGGAGTTCAGTACAACATTCCACCCGCGGACCGGTGGACAGATCAAGAGAGTCAACCAGATTCTGGAGGATATGTTGAGAGCCTGTGCGCTAGATTATGGATCTAGTTGGGATGACAATTTGCCCTATGCGGAGTTCTCATACAACAATAGCTATCAAGCCAGTTTGAAGATGGCCCCGTTCGAAGCCCTGTATGGAGAACACCGTTGATGTGGGATGAAGTTGGAGACCGACAGTTGTTTGGACCAGATTTGATCAAGGAGTCTGAAGAGAAAGTTAAGTTGATCCGAGATAGATTGAAGGTAGCTCAGTCTAGACAGAAGAGTTATGCAGATTCGAAACGCAAGGAAATAACCTATGAAATTGGAGATAGAGCGTATCTGCGAGTGCCACCCCTGCGAGGAGTGAAATGTTTTGGAGTTAAGGGAAAGTTAGCCCCGAGTTTTGTAGGACCGTATCGAATTTTGGAACGTATGGGAGAAGTTGCCTACAAGTTGGAGTTACCTGAAGGACTGTCAGGAGTTCATGATGTATTTCATGTTTCACAGCTGAAGAAGTGTCATGCTGAGATGGCCGATATACCATTAAGAGATACAAGTACCCTTGGAGGCGATTCAGTTGGACAGTGATTTGACCTATGAGGAGAAGCCAGTCAGGATTCTTGAATTTGCCAGCCGAGTCAACCGCGGCAAGGTTATCAAGTTTTGCAAACTTCAGTGGAGCCACCATACTGAGGATGAAGCCACTTGGGAACGAGAGGATGATCTTCGCAAAGACCACTCACACATATTCTCTAGCCAACCCGAATCTCGAGGGTGAGATTCATCTTAAGGGGGGTAGGTTTGTAACATCCCAAATTTTCAATTTGGAATGTTATACATAGATCATTCATGCATAGCATATTTTATTGCACTTCGTTTCGCAAATCCTCAAAACCCTAAGCAACTCAAGGACCCTCAGAGAGAGTTGGGGATTTCCCTGTTTTCATATTTGAGCTTTATCAAATATTGAAACGAGGATTTTTGGTTTTAGTTATTTTCTCTCCAAAAATATTTCATATTAAAATATATGAGAGGAGATAATATGACTTCTCCAAAATAAAATGAAATATTGGAGGAAAAATATTAAAATCAAATATTTGATTTTATTCAGAGTTTATTGCTATTCTATTTGAATTAGAAAAATTGCACGTTTTTCAAAGTTGCATTTTAGGGCCAAGAAAATGTTCATCCTGTTCTAAATGCATTTTTAGATTTTTATTTTATTTTCTAAGATTTATTTAGTTCCGGCAAAATTATTTTAAAAAAAACGCAGCGCCCAACTAGGCCGAGGCCCAGCCGAGCCAGGCTTCCGGCCCACCTCCCCGCGCCGCCGTCTCCCACCTGGAGACTGCGCCTGCTACCGCCGCCGCACACCGTGGCCGACTCGGCCGCGCGCCCCGCCCACCTTGGAGCCCCGAAACCGCCCGCCCCGCCGCTTGCCGCCTGCGCCGCCGCTGGTTGCTGCTGCGGCCGCACGCCACCGCCGCTACTGCCGCACGCCGCCGCCGCCGCTCACCGCTGCCGCCGCACCTTGCCGCCCCATCGCGGAAGCCGCAGGAGGTATATGCCGCCCCGCCGGTTTTCTCTAGAAAACCGATCCGGTTTTTTTAGAAACCCTAGTTTTTGTCTTTTTTAAATCGGTTCGCCGGTTTTTTGCGGTTTAGTTACTTTGCAGACGTTCGTCCGTACATTCATTCTAACGAACAGTGTTCACTCATTAGCCGCAGACAACGAACGCTCATTCGTTAACCTGTTCGTCAGTTTTCTTTTTCTCGGATTTTCCACGATTATTTTCAATCGCGATTTCTCATCCGATTTTCGTTTCAGTTTATCTTTTCGCTCGTTTATCGGAATTAGGCGATTCAAGCGCCTAGATCTTCGTCTCGAAACCCTCTTTTCGTTTAACAAATTTGAACAAGTTTTTGCTACTTTAAATTTTACCTTAGTCCAGATTAGTAAATGGATCTTGTTTCTTTCATAGTTTGAGTTTCGTTGCTCCATTTGATTTGATTGTTTTCGCAAACCGGAGTTATTAAGTTGAACTTTCTGGTTAGATCTTCTTATTTGAGATTTACCCGTGTTTTCCTTGCTTGATTGCTTATGTATACTATTGATTGTATGCGATAGAACACCCGGAGTGCGAAGCGTGCTACTACGAATCCCTAGGTTTTGCGGATCATCAGCAAGGCAAGTAACACTTTGATCATACCCCTTTAACACCCAGTTTTTATGCATTAGTTCCAATCCTCAAACATTGCATGGTTAGGATGTGATTAACATGTGGGTTGGGAAGTAGTTAATGAGGTAGAACCTATTGCCCTGTTATATTCAAACCTTGGGAGTTACTTCTACGTATTGCTTATATTGCTATGCTATGCACGTAGATGTGGTTGGGTGACTGAAATCCATGACAGATGTGAGATTGTTAATTAATGGTTCAACTTAAGGTGGCAACTTGAATACACATCTGGGTGGATTGTTTGTTGGGCACCTGGGGAATCCAGTGTTGTCCTAGGATATCCCGGAGGACCCGTGTGATAATCCTATGGTCCGCCACCCAGGCTCAAAGGGAACTGAGATATTTTCATGCTAGAAACTTCCGTGTGCAGCCACAAGCTATTATGGGCTCTAGCATAGTTGAATAAGTTGCGTGAAGCTCCCGAAGAGGTGGATCAGCAGGTAGAGGGATGTAGGTTGGTATGCTCTGCCCAGAGTAAGGGGTTAATGTTTCTGAAAGACTGTGTCTCGGTCATCCATTACTTAAACAAAATGAAGTGCGAGAAATCAAACAGAGGAGATCATGTCTTGTGAGGAAAACTGCGCAAACCTCTGCAGAGTGTATAAACTAATCATGGTTAGCCATGTCCTCGGTTATGGACATCTTGAGTATCTTATAGTTGGAGTATCATAAGTATCTCATCACTATTAAATAATATTGTTGGGTTGTTAATTACTTTAATTGGGATTGAGTTGGAGGAAACTTTTCAATGATGTTTCAACTACCATGATAGTTAAAATAAAATGTATTCCTTTGTTGTAGGAAAAAATTGGCTTTTCGCAAAAACCATAACCACAGAGCTTTCCACCAGCCATATATGCATGTAGTGATAGCATTATTCTGTTCTTGCTCTACTGTGTTATATTGCCAACATATTCCATGTCCTGACCCGTTTTCGGGCTGCAACGTATTATGTTGCAGACTTTTCAGACGAGGAGTAAGGTTCGTTAGGTCGTTGCCGTGCAGCTCAGCTATGCCGTTGGAGTTGATGGACTCACTTTATCTTCCAAGCTATCTGCTATTATCGTATTACATGGCCTTAAGCCATATTTATTGTAATAAGCTCTCTTTTGAGACATTCAATGTAATAAGTGTGTGATTGCTACTCTGTTATAAATCCTCGAGTACTGTCTGTGTCAGCATTACCGATCCAGGGATGACACTGAAGCACAGAGGCTTGACCGTTTGAGGTCGGGTCACTACAAGCTCAAGTGTTGCATGATGATTCTGTTTTCCTGGTCAGGGGCATGACTATGCCAGCAACTTTGAGGGCACAATGTTAAGAGCACATTTGTGTTGAATTGGCCCGGATTGATGTTACGCTATGAGATTCGTTCGTCACAAGTTAATGGTACATAACACAGAGATGGTTAACATTTTCATAATTCCTTAGACCATGAGAGTATCGAGTTTCTTCATACTTGCTTCTTGAACTTTGGGGTTTGTTAGACGTCATCCGTAAATGGGTGGCTATTACGGTGGCTTACGGGTTCCTGGAAAAGTGTGTCAAGTAACTTGATAGCTCAAGATTGGGATTTGCTCCTCTGACGATGGAGAGATATTCTCGGGCCCGCTCAGTGTTACGGTATCCATCATCGTCTGGCCAGACACAGTGTGATTTGATCACAGGGATGCCGCAACACGGAAACGAGAAAAGAGAAAAAAAACGGTAATGATGTAACTAGCATAGTGGACAAGTCGTTGATCCATGGGGATGTATGTAAATCTCACCTCGAGTATTTGTAACATATCACGAAGCAACAGGAATAGCACACGGCAATTGGAGGTTCACTTGAATATTCATTCGTGTGGGTATAGGGGTCAATATGGGTGTCCACGGCTCCGATGTTGATCATTGATCGGAAGGGGTTCCAGGTCATGTCTATACTTCACCGAACCAATAGGGTCACACGCTTAAGGGTCATCTGTCTGCTGAATACTAGATAGGGAGTCTGAGAGAAAGTCACCGGAAAAGTTTCGGAGACAACGAAAGAGTTCCGGAGAGAGAAAACCGAAAGAGTTTTGGTAAACCGAAAAGTTGTTTCGCAATATATTATTATGTCAAAATGGTTTTGGCATTCGCCTGGAAATTCTTAGAGGGCCCTAGAATTGGTCTGGGAACTTTTGGGAATTTTCGGAGAGAAAAACCGAAAATGTTCCGTAGCTGCCGTAACCGCCGTTGTTGCTTTTCGCTGATAAAAATCACCACACCGGAAATGTTTCGGATCATGCCCAGAAGAATTTTAGAGGGTGCCGGAAATGTTCTGGGACCTTCCGGAATTTTGCAGAATTTGTTTTTCGCGGAAAACATCTTGTCTCAGCACGAGGGGACAAGATCCCACGAATCGGGGTTACATGTTTGGTGGCTTTTTGTCTAGGGAGCACCCATGTTTCTAGGAGACATGTTGGTGACTTGTTGCCCCCCCCCATGGGCGGGGCAAGGTTGTGGCTGGCCAAGTGGGTGCCTCCATTGTGTCCCCTTGGTGCCCCACTTGAGTTACCATTTCACCCTTCATGTGGGACATGTAGCATGGGTGTTTTGGTATTTCCTCCACCACCCACCCCTTGCCTTGGCCTATAAAAGGAGGAGAAGGGGCTGCCATTCTCCTCATCCCTTCTCACATACAAGTGACATGCAATGATCTGGCTTCTCCCTCCCTCCCCGCGAAATAGTTTCGTAGAGCCGAAAGGCTGTCTGGGTTCCGGCAGGTACTAGTTCTGGACGGCGAAGCCCTGCCGGATAGATGACACCGTATGTGTCTAACTCTGTAGAAAGATCGTAGTTTCGGTCTTAGTTCGTGAGTGCCTCCCGGAGGGCTGTCCGTGTGACCGTCCGAGTTTCGAAGGTCCTCCCGAAGGGCTGTCCGAGTGATCGTTCGAGTTTCGAAGGTCCTCCCGAAGGGCTGTCTGCGACACCGTACGGGGGTTGTTCGACCACCTCCCAGAGGGTTGTCTGAGGAGCAGATGAGAGTATACATCCTCGTGGTTGGGAGGTTGTAAATCCTAGCTGCGGGGATTTGCACAGCCGATCATCATCAACTCTACTTCCCGCTGTGCCACGAGTCGGTAACGAAAAAAATCAAACCATGTATGTAGTCTCCATAGTGGCCCTGGGCTGGTGCGTAGGTCGGAAATTTTTTGTTTTCTGATGCGTTTCCCTATAGTGGCATCAAGAGACGTGCTATGTGTAGATGTAGGTTTCGATCTAGAATACATGGACATGTATGGGTATTGCATAATATAATTGGGTAGTAGATGAGATCTGTTGTGGAAAATTATTTATGCGGGTGACAGATGAAATCTTTTACCCGACGTTCTTGTTGCTTCCCTAGAATTCACGTTTGCTCAATCTCGAGATAGCATGGTGGAATTTGACAAAGTTCTGGCAATCCGTGATCCTGATTGATCATGGAAGTGCTATCAGTTCTTTGGGTTCTGCAATAGTCAAAAGAAAGATGAAATTCGCAGATGAAAGGGCATTGCAGATATGATCTGCACGGGGGTCATGCGTATGATGAAGTTTAGTATGGGCTCAAGATTTAATTATCTTATGTTTCATACACCCTGAGATGTTAATCTAGCAACTTGAATAATCATACTTGATGATAAAACGTTGGTAGCTGCGGTTTAAGTCAAAACCTTAGAAGCCATGTAAAATAAAATTATAAACCGATTAGAGGCGTCTAACTTGGTTTTGCAGGATGTGCATGTGATGTGGTATAGCAATGATCATATTCAATTTGATTATGTATGAGATGACTATATGATGTAATTAACATGACCTGCGTGTCATGATTCGGCATGATGGTTGGAGCCATATGATTGTCACTTTAATGACCTGCGTGTCAACCTTAATTAATGCACTTATTTTATTAGCTATAGAGATAGCAATATTATCTGGTGCATCAACAAGGTGGTGGCAATCTTCGTGAAGGTGAACACCGACGCGAATGCCGAAGATGAAGAAATGAAAGACTTCTCCGTCAGAAAGGGCTATGCATATCATGCTATTATGAATTACCTGAGATGTTTATCCCTTATGATGCACCCTTCTTGATTGTGCGGTAGTCACTTTTTATTAGGGTGATCTCTCACTAAAATATCAAGTAGTTAGTGTTCTCCCAAGTGTAGCACCGTCACGACACCTATCTTTTCGGGGTGTGCCATGGATGCATGGGTATGAATGATTAGAGAAGTGTGAGGCGGGTGAGGTCAGACCTCGCAGCAAGATCACTTGGTTGTCTTGACGTTCATGGTAGGATTGTCTTGAGCTCGAAACACACACATCGAAAGATGAGCAAGAGTCACATAGAGATGTGATCGGCAAGTTGGCCTACCGATTAAAATTCCCGTTATGAGATGATGATTCTATGGCGATGAATTGAAGTCTGGATCTTGGATCACTCAAAATTAATTATGAGAGATATTGATTTGAGTGGGAGCGCACTGTTGAATTAGCATGTTTAATTCTCAGTCCAATTAATTATGAACATTGTCTAAGTGTTTCTTGCAAAATAGTTGTAGAATAATGGCTCGCATTTCCACCTTCCCTGTTAAAATAGAATAGCTGTTAAATATCTGGTTAAAACTTTACGATTGGTAACGTAATGTGAGGATTATCCTAGTGTCGAGAAGGACTTTGTCCTATCACATGCTTTCCACATCCTCCCGCTAATGCTATGGATCATATGACTCTCGTCCTTCGATCCAAAAGCTAGAATTCTGTTACGGTCATGTGGAATATGTTTGCTTCCATGAATCCCAAACTTCGAAATTGGGATAGTTATATGATATTCATGGAACTGAAAATTATTTTCAGATACAAACAAAGCAATGTTTGTTTGCAAGTATTAGTAAAAGTGTTTACTATGCATTTGACTGTTGGGAAAGGGATCCAGAAGAACGCCTGTCATATAATGAAAGGTGAATAAAACAACAACTTAAAGAGAAAGGAAGTATCCAAAGGGTGTTAGTATGACTTACACGCCTAGGAAGTCCGCGGCTAACGCCACTCTTAAGTTGGGTGTTTCTTTTGCGAGTAGGAGAAATATTAAAAGTTAAACTGTTAGAAGTATAAAGGCAGAAAGAAAGATGACTGGAATATCCAGCTCATGTATGAATGTATACAAGTTTTTGATGTATGGTAGGCTGGTCAAAGATATAGTTATTGGGAATTATGGTTAAACATGTTAATCACTAATTCTTGGGTATTGTGAGTTAATCACAAAGATACCCGCTCGATTGCATTCTGTTGCGAATCAATGTAAGAGCTACTATGGCCTAAACAGACTAGTCAGAAATGAGGTTAAGGTATACACAGGGAACATAGTAAATGTTACTATACCTTCCATCAGTGTATTGCCGTCTGTATTTATTTTCATAATTCATTTAGAGTTTTACAAACTCTAGCCCATTACATAAGGTATCTTGCAAGAAGGTTGTTCATAAGAGAACTTTTTATGTTTGATGTTATGAATAACACAAGGGCCATACTTTCATTATGAATGAGATGTATGTTATGGATATTGATAATAATACAATACCTCTGGGTTTACTTTCATAATTCATTTTAGAGTTTCATACACTCTAGCCCATTGCACAATGTTTGTTGCAAAAGAGTTGTTCAAAAAACCAACAGTTGTTGTTAAGTATTATGAATAACATGAAGGGTCATGCTTCCATCCAAGATGGGATGTATGTTATGAATATTGATGGTAATATGATACATCCATAACGCTGACGCTAGATGTCGCGAGACTATGAGAATACCACACATGTGTGGCACTGCATTGGGTCACATTGGAGAAACCCGCATGGAAAAATTCCATTATGATGGATTTTGAAGTCGTTTGATTTTGAATCATATGACACTTGCAACTTTCCTCCGAAAAGTGAAGTGACTGAAATACCGTTCACAGGCCATAAGGAACGAGCAACAAACTTATTGGTGATCATACATTTTGATGTGTGTAGTTCAATAAATGTTGTTGCAAGTGGGGGATTTATTTATCTTCAGAAATGACTCAAGTAGATATATGGATATTTACTTGATGAGACGTAAGACTGGATCTTTTGAAATCATTCGAAAGGTTTTCAAAAATGAAGTAGAAGTTATTGTAACAAGAAAATTATGTTTATGCAATTTGATTGCACAAAGGATTATTTGAGTTACATGTTTAGCGAATTCCTGATGAGTTGTGAAAGGGGTTTCATAACTTGCACCTCCCGGAACACCACTGCAAGTGGAAAGTCCGTGGAGATGTAATCTAACCATTTATGACATGGTAAGGTCAAAGATGACATAAATACATTTGCCATTATCCCTTTTAAAGTGATTCTTTAGAGACTACGGCTTTTACACTGAAAAGAGCTACATCGGGTCTGTTGAAATGAAGCCAAGGTATGGTATGCCCAACCATGTTATATATTTTCTTTACATTTGGAATATGGGGCTTGTGTAAAAGGTTACAAACCTAATCCAAATCAGACAAGTGCTACTTTGTAGTTTATACCAAAATGTTGGGTATTCCTCCCTCACTATACTGAGGCAAATAGTTTTGCCGCGAAACGGTGTGCTTTTAAAGAGAATGGTTCTTTCCAAAAGGTGAGTGGGAGAATAGTGCAACTCGACGAGATAAACAGTTTCTTCATCATCAGATCAAAGGAAAGAGACCTTGGAAGTAATTCCAGAGTTTCCTACTGCGACTGATACAAAAGTCTCTACAATAAAATGTATGAACTTCAGTCGAACTTGCAGCTGAACCACGTAGGCAAGGCTCGTGCAAACCTCTTAGGTGCGCAAACGAGATATTGTTGTTATACAACATTATACCTATGATACACAAGGAAGCGTTGATGGGCCCTGACTCCGGAATTGTTTAAATGCCAATACAACCCGAGTTAGTTTCCATATAAGTGATTCAAGATTAAAACCTTGATACACCTTTCGGAATACTTAGAGTCAAACGAATATTTATGGAACTCAAAACTAATACAGATAAAAATGTTTTATCCATAAAGGTCGACTTGTTGAAATAACAAGTTCAAGAGTTGACTACAATGAGGTTGTTTTCATTGTAGCGATGCTTAAAGTAGGTTCGGGTTGAACTAGCAATTAATACATATTTCATTCATGATATATGAAACATAGGTGACAATAGGATTTCCATCTGATGGAAATGAAACCAAGGACTTGCATGTGTTACAGTCCAAGGCATTTTGTCTATCCAGAGGATGCTAGTGAGGGTGCAAACTTCAGAGTTCCAGCGATGGACAGAAGAGAGCAAAATGGAGTTTGAATCTTCGTGCTTTGATGAGATGATCAAAGGGTTCTGACTTCATCAATGGGTAACGAAGATTCTGGTAATTCAAGAAAGTAAGTGGGAGCGTAATAATATTTCTAAAAACCTTTTGTGCTTGACACATTGTTAATTGGAAATAAATTTCTTAACACGAATTAGGACTTCATTTGAAAATAGTTTTTTTGATGAAGTGCTTAGGCTAAATAGCCTCAATATTAGGCATAATGATCTATGGCGATAGATTTACCTAATAGGGCTAAGAAATGAATACATATTGACAAGGTGCTAAAACCTTTTAGCATTTAAAACCGCCAAGGAGTGATTCTTGCCAGAGTCACATGGAAGAGTTTTTTGCAAGAATCGGTGTCCCAAAACATGATGAGCAAAATACATGATGCAGATTCCACACACTTTTGTGTTTGGATTAATCATGTACTCCATGGTATGTAAAACAACCAGATATGTCCGATACTCCCAAGGTGTTGCGATTATGGATACTAAAGTGATCAAAGTACTGACCGTGGGACAACAGTGAAAGATGTCATTGAGTACTAGAGTAAGTACTGATGATATGTTTTCTCGCAAGCGGAGATCATGAAGAGTTCGTTGTAAAATGTTACATCGATACAGTCTTTTTTCTCCATGCGATTTTCGATTTAAGTTAAGGGTTTTGTGTAATACACAATATGGTGGCACGGTAGTTGGAAATTGTTCCCAACAGGATATTGTGGCGAATTCTATAACAAATGACTAAGTATGTTGATGCTTTAGAAGTGACAAACAAGATGTTGAATCATATAGTTCATTCATGAACTTAGTATGGTTCCAAGATGGCTTTTGTTAATGGGACACTATTGCAAGTAGTTTCTCCATAACTCAGTCTGAGGAATCCAGGTTCGACCTGTGATTCACATACATAAAAGCCAAGTCCGCACAAAATATGAATTTTGTGAAAGCGTGAAAACACGACGATATGCAGAGATAGACACGGAAGTGAAGTTGTCAGATCAGATGGAAATCAGGCTATACCACATGCGAAGCAATTTTTACACCGGTATGCCATAGGTGTAAAGTGCATTAGCATTAACTAGATTATTGACTCTAGTGCAAGTGGGAGTATATAGGAGATATGTCCTAGAGGCGATAATAAATGCTATTACGTATCTCCATGTTAATAATTATGTTTATGTTCCATGCTATAACTGCTATGGTTCTCGATTCTGCAATAACACGAGGCTCGGAGGAAGACTCATATGCACGTGTGGAATAATAAACGGTAAGAAGTATTCCTAGTCTTGCCTCTAAGACTAGCTCAAGTGTTGCATGATGATTCTGTTTTCCTAGTCATGGGCATGTCTATGCTAGCAACTTTGAGGGCACAATGTTAAGAGAACATTTGTGTTGAATCGGCCCGGATTGATGTTATGCTATGAGATTCGTTCGTCACAAGTTAATGGTACATATCACAGAGATGGTTAACGTTTGCATAATTCCTTGACCATGAGAGTATCGAGTTTCTTCATACTTTATTCATGAACTTTGGGGTTTGTTAGACGTCATCCGTAAATGGGTGGCTATTATGGCGGCTTACGGGTTCATGGAAAAGTGTGTCAAGTAACTTGATAGCTCAAGATTGGGAGTTTCTCCTCTGACGATGGAGAGATATTCTCGGGCCCGCTCGGTGTTACGGTATCCATCATCGTCTGGCCTGACACAGTGTGATTTAATCACAGGAATGCCGCAACACGGAAACAAGAAAAGAGAACAAAACCGGTAATGAGGTACCTAGCATAGTGGACAAGTCGTTGATCAACGGGGATGCAAGTAAATCTCACCTCGGGTATTTGTAACATATCACGAAGCAACAGGAATAGCACACGGCAACTCGAGGTTCACTTGAATATTCATTCGTGTGGGTATAGGGGTCAATATGGGTGTCCACGGCTCCGATGTTGATCATTAATCGGAAGGGGTTCCAGGTCATGTCTATACTTCACCGAACCTATAGGGTCACACACTTAAGGGTCATCTGTCTGCTGAATACTAGACAGGGAGTCTGAGAGAAAGTCACCGGAAAAGTTTCGGAGACAACGAAAGAGTTCCGGAGAGAGAACACCGAAAGAGTTTCGGTAAAACCGGAAAGTTGTTTCAGAATATATTATTAGGTGAAAATGGTTTCGGCACTCGCCTGGAAATTCTTAGAGGGCCCCAAAATTGGTCTGGGAACTTTTGGGAATTTTCGGAGAGAAAAACCGAAAATGTTCCGTAGCTGCCGTAACCACCGTTGTTGCTTTTCGCTGATAAAAATCACCACACCGGAAATGTTTCGGATCATGCCCAGAAGACTTTTAGAGGGTGCCGGAAATGTTCTGGGACCTTCCGGAATTTTTCAGAAAAAATGTTTCGC
The DNA here is from genome assembly GCF_002162155.2 of Triticum dicoccoides. Classification (NCBI taxonomy): domain Eukaryota; kingdom Viridiplantae; phylum Streptophyta; class Magnoliopsida; order Poales; family Poaceae; genus Triticum; species Triticum dicoccoides. Next base: position 422,192,257 of record NC_041382.1, read on the forward strand.
GGAAAACATCTTGTCTCAGCACGAGGGGACAAAATCCCACGAATCGGGGTTACATGTTTGGTGGCTTTTTGTCTAGGGAGCACCCATGTTTCTAGGAGACATGTTGGTGACTTGTTCCCCCCCCCATGGGAGGGGCAAGGTTGTGGCCGGCCAAGTGGGTGCCTCCATGGTGTCCCCTTGGTGCCCCACTTGAGTTACCATTTCACCCTTCATGTGGGACATGTAGCATGGGTGTTTTGGTATTTCCTCCACCACCCCACCCCTTGCCTTGGCCTATAAAAGGAGGAGAAGGGGCTGCCATTCTCCTCATCCCTTCTCACATACAAGCGCCATGCAATGATCTGGCTTCTCTCTCCCTCCCCGCGAAATAGTTTCGTAGAGCCGAAAGGTTGTCTGGGTTCCGGCAGGTACAAGTTCTGGACAGCGAAGCCCTGCCGGATAGATGACACCCTATGTGTGCAACTTTGTAGAGAGATTGTAGTTCCGGTCTTAGTTCGTGAGTGCCTCCCGAAGGGCTATCCGTGTGACAGTCCGAGTTTCGAAGGTCCTCCCGAACGGCTGTCTGAGTGGCCGTTCGAGTTTCGAAGGTCCTCCCGAAGGGCTATCCGCGACATCGTCCGGGGGCTGTTTGACTGCCTCCCGGAGGGCTGTCTGAGGAGCAGATGAGGGTATACATCCTCGCGGTTGGGAGGTTGTAAATCCTAGCTGCGGGGATCTGCACCGCCGATCGTCATCGACTGTACTTCCCGCTGCGCTATGAGTCGGTAACGAAAAAAATCAAACCATGTATGCAGTCTCCATAGTGGCCCTGGGCTAGTGCGTAGGTCGGAAATTTTTTGTTTCCTGCTGTGTTTCCCTATAGTGGCATCAAGAGCCGTGCTATGTGTAACATCCCAAATTTTCAATTTGGAATGTTATACATTAGATCATCATGCATATCATATTTTATTTTGCATTTTGGTTGATCCTAGAAATCCTAAGCAACTCAAGGACCCACGGAGAGAGTTGGGGGTTTCGTTATTTTCATATTTGAGTTTTCTCAAATTTTGAGAATAGGATCATTTGATTTTATTTATTTTATCAGCAATTATTTCTATTACAAAAATATGAGAGAGGGAATAAAATGACTTTCCCAAAATAAAGAAATATTGAGGATTTAATAAAAAATCAAATAAGATTTTATTTCGGAGTTTTTCGGTGTTTTATTTGAATTTAGGAAAAATGTGCATTTTTCAAAAATTGCATTTAGGGCCCAAATAAATGTTCACTTTGTCGGACTTGATTTTAGAAGCCCGGGAAAATTTATTTCGGGATTTTTGGAGTCCGTTTAGTATTTCTTTTTATTTTTCTTCCGAGCATAATTATAAAAAAGAAGAAGAGGGAACCGACCTACGGGCTGGTCCGACTAGGACTCCCGGCCCGTAGGGGCTTTATAAGCCGGCCCACCCCCGGGGGGGGACCCTAGCCCATCGCCCCGCCGCCGCCGCCCCTCCGCGCCGCCCGCCGGAGCCGCGCCGCCGCCCCGCCGCGCCGCCAGCCGGAGCCGCCGCCCCGCCGCACGCTCGCCGAGGTTCGCCGCCGCCTCGTAGTCTGCGCCGCCTGTTTTTTTTAGAAAACCGAGCGGTTTTCCGTCGTTTTTTTCAGTTTTTTTGTTTTCGTTTTTTTAGATTGGTTTTTTTCGGTTTAGGTTAACTAGCGAGCGTTCGCTCGTTTGTTAGTTTAAACGAACATGTTCAGCGCTTAGATCTGGATAACGAACGTTCGTTCGTTAATCCGTTCGTCCTTTTCTTTTTCTCGGATTAAATCCACGATTTTTCTGATCGCGATTCCTGATCTGATTTTCGTTTTAGTATAACTTTTCGCTCGTTTATCGGAATCAGGCGATTCAAGCGCCTGGAGTTCCGTCTCGAAACCCTCTATCCGTTTAACCAACTTAAACAAGATTTTGCTACTGTAAAATTTTCCCTAGATCCAGATTACTAGAACGAAGTAGTTTTCTTTCGCCGTTTGACTTTCGTTGCTTTGTTCGATTCGATTTTTTTGCCAACCGGAGTTCTTAAGTTGAACCTTCTGGTTAGATCTCTTATTTGAGCTTTACATGTGCATTAGATGAGTACTTATTATATGCTTGTTTGTTTGTCTGTGATAGAATACCCGGAGTGCGCCGCCTGTTACTTCGAATCGTTAGGTTTCCCGGATCATCAGCAAGGCAAGTAACACTTTGATCATATCTTTTCTACTACCCAGTTTTATTGCATTAGATCAATCCTCACACATTGCATGATTAGGATCCAATTAAATTGTGGGATGGGAAGTAGATGAGGTAGTACCTATTACCAGTTTATTTTCAAACCTTTGGCAGTTACTTCTACGTTTGCTTATCATGCCATGCTATGCTAGTAGACGTGGATTGGGTGAGTGAAATCCATTGACAGATGTGAGATTGTTAATTAATGGTTTATCTAAGGTGGCAACTTAAACACACATCTGGGTGGATTGAGGCACCTGGGTATTCCAGGACTTGCCTGTTTCCTTTTGGACCGCCACCCAGGCTCAAAGGGATCATGAGACTATTCATACTAGAAACTTTCGTGTGCAGCCACAAGCTATTATGGGCTCTAGTATAGTTGACTAAGTTGTGCGAACTCTTACAGTGGTAGACTAGCAGATGTAGGGGATGTAGGTGGTACGGTCTACCCGATCGTAAGGTGCTAGCGCTTCTGAAAGACTATGTCTCGGTCATCCGTCTTCTCAAACACCATGTAGTGCGAGAAAACAAACGGAGGCGATCGAGTCTTGTGGGGAAAAGTGCGCAAACCTCTGCAGAGTGTAACAAACTAATCATGGTTAGCCACGTCCCCGGTTATGGACATCTTGAGTATCTAGTACCTGGATTTTCATGTGAATCTCAACATGTTACTCTAAATTAATTTTGTTGGGTTATGTTTTATGATGATGCTTAATTGGGATTCAGAATGCTGTCAACCATTCTCAATGTTTAACAACCACCATGATAGTAATTAAATTTATTCCTTTGAAGTAGGGAAAAATTGGCTTTACGCAAAACTGTAACCATAGAGCTTTCCACCAGCCAAATATGCATATAGTATAGCTGTTCATTCCATCACTCTCTATGTGTTACCTTGCCAGCATATTCCATGTGCTGACCCGTTTTCGGTCTGCAACGTTAATGTTGCAGACTTTTCAGACGACGATTAAGGATTTTTTAGGTCGTGGTTCTATACTCGGTGATGTCGTTGGAGTTGATGGACTCACTTATCTTCCAAGCCTTCCGCTGTTATCGTTATTTGATGGCCTTAAGCCATATTTATTGTAATAAGTTCTCTTTTGAGACACTCGATGTAATAAGTGTGTGATTGCTACTCTGCTATAAATCTTCCGAGTACTGTGTGGTGTCAGCATTACTGATCCAGGGATGACACCGGAGCACAGAGATTAGACTGTTTAAGGTCTGGTCGCTATAGAGATGGTATTAGAGCACAAGCTGACTGTAGGACACGACCACTAAGCTAAAAGATCTAGATCACTATTCACTCTCTTCTCTTCTGACTTCTCATCTTTTCTACTCTTTAGGATGGCGGATGCAAGGAACAAGTTCACATAACCGGATGAAGATACACCCTTTGGACGTCACTTGAAGGAAGTCACTAGATACCTGAATATAGGAGTACCAAGCTTCACCGGAACCTACAATGCCACTTTACCTAAAGAAGAGCGCTGGATGATTCAAGTTCAAGTTCCAGGAAGGACGTTCATGCCAGTCACTGAGCCCATAGAGTTTTCATTTGATGCACCAACTTGGAGTCTAGGAATGAGCATGGAAGCTCACATCGCCATGGGACGCATTGGAGAAGTCTACCGCAAGGACCTCAAGGATACTATCTACCATATTTGTGGGCGCCGAGATGAATATTGGGAGATGATCAGCACCAGGAAGGATAGATCAATTGCAGCTTTTATCCAGGAGCTAAACCAGCACATTCGACGATAGGAGAACTAGATGTGCGCCGACATGATAGATCTGAAGAAGGCTAAGACTAGAATCAAGGAACTGGAGGAAGAACTCAAGGCTACGCGTGACGATTATGAAGAAGAAATTGAAGTATTGGTGGAGAAGAATGACAACCTGATCAAGAAGATTCGAATATTTATGGGAGGCCCGACACCAGTAGATGAAGATGAAGAACCCAAGGAGATTAGCCCGGAAGACTACATCATCATTGATGGCACCGACTCGGAACCAGACAGTAGCGATGATGACTATGTTGATGAAGCTGGAGCAAATATCATGGAGTCAACGACCATAGAATATTTCTAGTAGACCACCTCATCAGTAGTAGTAGTCCACCATGTAAATATAGTAGTCCGAGCACTTTTGCGATAGATAGATCGATTGTATGCCTTTGTTTGATTGATTGAAGTGAATTGTTTGCTTTTGCCTCATGTGCATATGGGTAGTGTTTTCTCTTTAGACCCTCTCTATTCTTATATCTCATCTTTTCTAAACCCTCAGATGCCTCCGAGACGTGACCCCGGTTTTGCTTTCCCACCGGAGCTCACCCAGTTGATCCAGCAGCAGAACACATTGATGCAGTTGCTAGTCCAGAATCAGAATCAGGGGAACAACAACAACAACCCACCACCACCACCACCTGTTGACCACTTAGCCTGTTTTCTTAGGCTGAATCCGCCGGTGTTTTCCAGTAGCACCGAGCCGATAGTAGCAGATGATTGGCTCCGCAAGACAGCTAGGGAGTTAACCACAGCAGGATGCACAGATGCGGAGAAGGTGAAGTTTGCCGCACATTAGCTTGAAGGACCCGCAGCATCATGGTGGGAGAATTTCAAGCCACCTTCCCAGTCGACACTGTCACATGGGACCAGTTTCAGCAGGCTTTCCGTACTTGCCATGTTTCAGCAGGAGCTATGGCCATGAAGAAGCGTGAGTTTCGTAACTTGCGCCAAGGAGGATGGACAGTTGGCCAGTATGTGGAGGAATTTAGTAAGTTAGCATGGTATGCCCCAAATGACGTCGCTACGGATGCAGCTAAGCAAGAGAAGTTTCTGGAAGGACTGAATGATGAGTTGAGCATGCAGTTGATGGTAGCCACCTTCACTAACTACCAGGAGTTGGTAGATCGTGCTCTTATGGTTGAAGGGAAGCAAAAGCAAATTGAGAATCGCAAGAGGAAGTATGGACAAGGAAAGTACAATTCAGGAGCTCAGCAGAAGCCATGTTTTACCCCTAGACCGGGAGGACATTTTCAGCATACCCATGGAGGAGGTAGCTCACACAATCACAATGGCACCAAAAATGGTAATTGCAATGGAGGAAGCAACGGCCAGAACCGCACCAACCCCTCAACCCCAGCCAAGAAGGACTTGAGCCAAGTCACTTGCTATAAGTGTTCGAAGACCGGACATTACGCTAATGAATGTCCTGAAGGCCAAAATGGCAATGGAAGTTCTGGGAAGAAGCCGAACCCTTTCAACAGGGGACAGGTGAACCACGTTAGCGTGGAGGAGGTTGAAGCTCAGCCCGATGCAGTAATAGGTAAGTTTCTGGTTAAGTCATTTACTGCACTCGTTCTTTTTGATACTGGTGCATCGCATTCATACATCTCAAGGGGATTTGTGGATAAGTATAACCTACCAACCCAAGCCCTTAGGTCACCCATGTTAGTAACCTTGCCCGGAGCAGAGTATGTGGCTAGTCTATGGTGTGATCGGTTACCATTAAGGATTGGTAACTATGTTTTTCCCTCAGACCTAATAGTATTGGAATCTCAAGGATTGAATGTGATATTAGGCATGGATTGCTTATCAAAGTATGAAGGGAATATTGAATGTGCTAGTAAGTCAATTTTGCTTACCACCCCAGAAGGGAGAAGGATCAAGTATGTATCCCGACATGTGCCAAAGAGGACCCAAGTAAATTGCCTAACAGGACTTGTGCAGGAGGAAGTACCAGTGGTAAGGGATTTCCCTGATGTATTTCCAGAAGAGTTGCCAGGTATGCCACCGGATAGAGATATTGAGTTCTTGATTGAGCTATTGCCAGGCACTGGGCCAATATCAAAGAGACCATATAGGATGCCAGCAAAGGATTTGGTGGAAATTAAGAAGCAGATTAAGGAGTTACTGGATAAGGGATATATTCGCCCAAGTTCTTCACCTTGGTGATCGCCAGTACTTCTAGTGGAGAAGAAGGATGGATCGTTAAGGATGGTTGTTGATTTTTGAGGATTGAATGAAGTAACAATCAAGAACAAGTACCCACTACCAATGATCAATGATCTGTTTGATCGATTGCAAGGAGCTAAGGTATTTTCCAAGATCGATCTGTGATCAGGATACCACCAGTTGAAGATTCGAGAACAGGATATTCCGAAGACAGCTTTTACCACTAGGTATGGGCCGTATGAGTATACCGTTATGTCATTTGGTCTGACTAACGCGCCTGCCTATTTTATGAACATGATGAACAAAGTGTTTATGGAGTTTTTGGATAAGTTCGTCGTAGTGTTCATTGATGATATCCTAGTTTATTCGAAGAATGAAGAGGAGCATAAGGAGCACTTGCGTTTGGTACTTGGAAAGCTCAGAGAACATCAATTATATGCCAAGTTCAGCAAATGTGAGTTTTGGTTGAAACAAGTAGGATTCCTTGGACACGTTATATCTGGAGAAGGTATAGCAGTAGATCCCGCTAAAGTTGAAACCGTGACCAAGTGGGAAGCCCCAACAACAGTTGGAGAGATCCGGAGTTTTCCAGGACTCGCAGGATACTAATGGAGATTTATTGAGAATTTCTCAAAGATTGCGAAGCCTATGACAGAGTTATTAAAGAAGGATACCAAGTTCATATGGACTGAGGAATGTGAGGCTAGTTTCCAGGAGTTGAAGAAACGATTGGTTACCTCACCAGTGTTGATTTTGCCAGACCAGACCAAGGATTATGAGGTGTATTGCGATGCTTCACGTCGAGGACTTGGAGCAGTGCTTATGCAGGAACGGAGAGTTGTTTCATATGCCTCAAGACAACTGAAGCCCCATGAGTTGAATTATGCTATGCATGATTTTGAGTTAGCAGCCGTAGAGCATGCTTTGAAAACATGGAGACATTTCCTCATTGGAAACCATTGTGAGGTGTACACGGATCATAAGAGTTTGAAGTACATTTTCACACAGAAGGAGTTGAATCTCAGACAAAGGAGATGGTTGGAGCTTATCAAAGATTATGATATGAAATTGCATTATCATCCTGGAAAGGCTAATGTAGTAGCTGACGCATTAAGCCGTAAGAGCCATGTCAATACGTTAATGACGGGAGAAATACCCAAGGAGTTAGCAGAAAATCTTCGTGAACTATGTTTGGAAATAGTTCCGAGAGGCTATGTAGCAGCATTGGAGATTCAGTCAACTTTGATGGATAGAATCAGAGATGCTCAGAAAGCTGACAAAGAGATTGCCGCTATAAAGGAGAAACTGAGCAAAGGAAAAGCTAAAGGATTTCGTGAGGATGAGCATGATACCCTATGGTTTGAAGACCGTGTTTACGTGCCCAATAACCCGGAGATCAGGAAGTTGATTTTGCAAGAGGCACACGATTCACTGTATTCGATTCACCCAGGAAATACCAAGATGTATTTGGATTTTAAGTATATTTTCTGGTGGACCGGAATGAAGAAGTGTCACGCGGAGATGACTGACATACCATTGAGAGATACAGTACCTTTGGAAACTATACAGTTGTATAACGATTTGACCTATGAGGAGAAGCCAGTCAAGATTCTCGAGTTTGCCAATCGAGTTACTTGCAGCAAGGTTATCAAGTTTTGCAAAGTTCAGTGGAGCCACCACTCAGAGGATGAAGCCACCTGGGAGCGAGAGGAAGATTTGTTCAAAGACCACCCTCACCTATTTTCTAGCCAACCTGAATCTCGAGGGCGAGATTCATCTTAAGGGGGGTAGGTTTGTAACATCCCAAATTTTCAATTTGGAATGTTATACATTAGATCATCATGCATATCATATTTTATTTTGCATTTTGGTTGATCCTAGAAATCCTAAGCAACTGAAGGACCCACGGAGAGAGTTGGGGGTTTCGTTATTTTCATATTTGAGTTTTCTCAAATTTTGAGAATAGGATCATTTGATTTTATTTATTTTATCATCAATTATTTCTATTACAAAAATATGAGAGAGGGAATAAAATGACTTTCCCAAAATAAAGAAATATTAAGGATTTAATAAAAAAATGAAATAAGATTTTATTTCAGAGTTTTTTGGTGTTTTATTTGAATTTAGGAAAAATGTGCGTTTTTCAAAAGTTGCATTTAGGGCCCAAATAAATGTTCACTTTGTCGGGCTTGATTTTAGAAGCCCGGGAAAATTTATTTAGGCATTTTTGGAGTCCGTTTAGTATTTCTTTTTATTTTTCTTCCGAGCGTAATTATAAAAAAAAGAGGGAACCGACCTACGGGCCGTGTCCGACTAGGACTCCCGGCCCGAAGGGGCTTTATAAGCCGGCCCACCCCGGGTGGGGGGGGGGGAA
>NC_041382.1:422201354-422228163 GCF_002162155.2 Triticum dicoccoides
CCCCGCCGCGCCGCCCGCCGGAGCCGCCGCCCCGCCGCACGCTCGCCGAGGTTCGCCGCCGCCTCGTAGTCCGCACAGCCTGTTTTTTTAGAAAACCGAGCAGTTTTCCATCGGTTTTTTTTGTTTTCGTTTTTTAGATCGGTTTTTTCGGTTTAGGTTAACAAGCGAGCGTTTGCTCGTTTGTTCGTTTAAACAAACACGTTCATCGTTTAGATCTGGATAACGAACATTCGTTCGTTAATCCGTTCGTCGTTTTCTTTTTCTCGGATTAAATCCGCGATTTTTCTGATCGCGATTCCTGATCCGATTTTCGTTTTAGTATAACTTTTCGCTCGTTTATCGGAATCAGGCAATTCAAGCGCCTAGAGTTTCGTCTCGAAACCCTCTATCCATTTAACCAACTTAAACAAGATTTTGCTGCTGTATAATTTGCCCTAGATCCAGATTACTAGAACGAAGTAGTTTTCTTTCGCCGTTTGACTTTCGTTGCTTTGTTCGATTCGATTTTTTTTACCAACCGGAGTTCTTAAGTTGAACCTTCTGGTTAGATCTCTTATTTGAGTTTTACCTGTGCATTAGATGAGTACTTATTGTATGCTTGTTTGTTTGTCTGTGATAGAATTCCCGGAGTGCGCCGCCTGTTACTTCGAATCGTTAGGTTTCCCGGATCATCAGCAAGGCAAGTAACACTTTGATCATATCTTTTCTACTACCCAGTTTTATTGCATTAGATCAATCCTCACACATTGCATGATTAGGATCTAATTAAATTGTGGGATGGGAAGTAGATGAGGTAGTACCTATTACCAGTTTATTTTCAAACCTTTGGGAGTTACTTCTACGTTTGCTTATCATGCCATGCTATGCTAGTAGACGTGGATTGGGTGAGTGAAATCCATTGACATATGTGAGATTGTTAATTAATGGTTTATCTAAGGTGGCAACTTAAACACACATCTGGGTGGATTGAGGCACCTGGGTATTCCAGGACTTGCCTGTTTTCTTTTGGACCGCCACCCAGGCTCAAAGGGATCATGAGACTATTCATACTAGAAACTTCCGTGTGCAGCCACAAGCTATTATGGGCTCTAGCATAGTTGACTAAGTTGTGCGAACTCTTACAGTGGTAGACTAGCAGATGTAGGGGATGTAGGTGGTACGGTCTACCCGATCGTAAGGTGCTAGCGCTTCTGAAAGACTATGTCTCGGTCATCCGTCTTCTCAAACACCATGTAGTGCGAGAAAACAAACGGAGGCGATCGAGTCTTGTGGGGAAAAGTGCGCAAACCTCTGCAGAGTGTAACAAACTAATCATGGTTAGTCGTGTCCCCGGTTATGGACATCTTGAGTATCTAGTACCTGGATTTTCATGTGAATATCAACATGTTACTCAAAATTAATTTTGTTGGGTTATGTTTAATGATGATGCTTAATTGGGATTGAGAATGCTGCCAACCATTCTCAATGTTTAACAACCACAATGATAGTAATTAAATTTATTCCTTTGAAGTAGGGAAAAATTGGCTTTACGCAAAACTGTAACCATAGAGCTTTCCACCAGCCAAATATGCATATAGTATAGCTGTTCATTCCATCACTCTCTATGTGTTACCTTGCCAGCATATTCCATGTGCTGACCCGTTTTCGGGCTGTAACGTTAATGTTGCAGACTTTTCAGACGACGATTAAGGAGTTTTTAGGTCGTGGTTCTATACTCAGTGATGCCGTTGGAGTTGATGGACTCACTTATCTTCCAAGCCTGCTGCTGTTATCGTTATTAGATGGCCTTAAGCCATATTTATTGTAATAAGTTCTCTTTTGAGACACTCGATGTAATACGTGTGTGATTGCTTCTCTGCTATAAATCCTCCGAGTACTGTGTGGTGTCAGCATTACTGATCCAGCGATGACACCAGAGCACAGAGATCAGACTGTTTGAGGTCTGGTCGCTACACTATGCGTAGATGCAGGTTTCGATCTAGAATACATGGACATGTATGGGTATTGCATAATATAATTGGGTAGTAGATGAGATCTATTGCGAAAAATTATTTATGCGGGTGACAGATGAAATCTTTTACCCGACGTTCTTGTTCCTTCCCTAGAATTCGTGTTTGCTCAATATCGAGATAGCTTGGTGGAATTTGACAAAGTTCTGGCAATCCGTGATCCTGATTGATCATGGAAGTGTTATCAGTTCTTTGGGTTCTGCAATAGTCAAAAGAAAGATGAAATTCGCAGATGAAAGGGCATTGCAGATATGATCTGCACGGGGGTCATGCGTATGACAAAGTTTAGTATGGGCTCAAGATTTAATTATCTTGTGTTTCATACACCCCGAGATGTTAATCTGGCAACTTGAATAATCATACTTGATGATAAAACGTTGGTAATTGCAGTTTAAGTCAAAACCTTAGGAGCCACGTAAAATAAATTTTTGCATAAACCGATTAGAGGCGTCTAACTTGGTCTTGCAGGATGTGCATGTGATGTGGTATAGCAATGCTCATATTCAATTTGATTATGTATGAGATGACTATATGATGTAATTAACATGACCTGCGTGTCATGATTCGGCATGATGGTTGGAGCCATATGATTGACACTTTAATGACCCGCGTGTCAACCTTAATTAATGCACTTATTTTGTTAGCTATAGAGATAGCAATATTATCTGGTGCATCGATAAGGTGGTGGAAATCTTCGTGAAGGTGAACACCGACGTGAATGCCGAAGACGAAGAAATGAAAGACTTCTCCGTCAGAAAGGGCTATACATATCATGCTATTATGAATTACCTAAGATGTTTATCCCTTATGATGCACCCTTCTTGATTGCGCGGTAGTCGCTTTTTATTAGGGTGATCTCTCACTAAAGTATCAAGTAGTTAGTGTTCTCCCAAGTGTAGCACCGTCACGGCACCTATCTTTTCGGGGTGTGCCATGGATGCATGGGTACGAACGATTAGAGAAGTGTGAGGCGGGTGAGGTCAAACCTCGCAGCAAGATCACTTGGTTGTCTTGACGTTCATGGCAGGATTGTCTTGAGCTCGGAACACACACATCGAAAGATGAGAAAGAGTCACATAGATATGTGATCGGCAAGTTGGCCTACCGATTAAAATTCCCGTAATGAGATGATGATTCTATGGCGATGAATTGAAGTCTGGATCTTGTATCACTCAAAATTAATTATGAGAGATACTAATTTGATTGGGAGCACACTGTTGAATTAACATGTTTAATTCTCAGTGCAATTAATAATGAACACAATCTAAGTGTTTCTTGCAAAATAGTTGTAGAATAATGGCTCGCGTTTCCACCTTCCCTGTTAAAATTGAATAGCTGTTAAATATCTGGTTAAAACTTTATGATTGGTAACGTAATGTGAGGATTGTCCTCAAAAGTGCCGAGAAGGACTTTGTCCTATCACATGCTTTCTGTATCCTCCCGCTAATGCTATGGATCATATGACTCTCGTCCTTCGATCCAAAAGCTAGAATTCTGTTATGGTCATGTGGAATATGTGTGCTTCCATGAAACCCAAACTTCGAAAGTTGGGATAGTTATATGATATTCATGGAACTGAAAATTATTTTCAGATACAAACAAAGCAATGTTTGTTTGCAAGTATTAGTAAAAGTGTTTACTATGCATTTGACTGTTGGGAAAGGGATCCAGAAGAACGCCTGTCATATAATGAAAGGTGAATAAAACAACAACTTAAAGAGAAAGGAAGTATCCAAAGGGTGTTAGTATGACTTACACGCCTAGGAAGTCCGCGGCTAACGCCACTCTTAAGTTGGGTGCTTCTTTTGTGAGTAGGAGAAATACTAAAAGTTAAACTATTAGAAGTATAAAGGCAGAAAGAAAGATGACTGGAATATCCAGCTCATGTATGAATGTCATACAAGTTTTTGATGTATAGTAGGCTGGTCAAAGATATAGTTCTTGGGAATTATGGTTAAACATGTTAATCACTAATTCTTGGGTATTGTGAGTTAATCATAAAGATACCCGCTCGATTGCATTCTGTTGCGAATCAATGTAAGAGCTACTATGGCCTAAAAAGACTAGCCAGAAATGAGGTTAAGGTATACACAGGGAACATAGTAAATGCTACTATACCTTCCATCAGTGTATTGCCATCTGTATTTATTTTCATAATTCATTTAGAGTTTTACAAAATCTAGCCCATTGCATAAGGTATCTTGCAATAAGGTTGTTCATAAGAGAACTTTTTATGTTTGATTTTATGAATAACACAAGGGCCATACTTTCATTATGAATGAGATGTATTTTTTGAATATTGATAATAATACAATACCTCTATGTTTACTTTCATAATTCATTTTAGAGTTTCATACACTCTAGCCCATCGCACAATGTTTGTTGCAAAAGAGTTGTTCATAAAACCAACAATTGTTGTTAAGTATTATGAATAACATGAAGGGTCATGCTTCCATCCAAGATGGGATGTATGTTATAAATATTGATGGTAATATGATACATCCATAACGCTGACGCTAAATGTCGCGAGACTATGAGAATACCACACATGTGTGGCACTGCATTCGGTCACATTGGAGAAACCCGCATGGAAAAATTCCATTATGATGGATTTTGAAGTCATTTAATTTTGAATCATATGACACTTGCAACTTTCCTTCGAAAAGTGAAGTGACTGAAATATCGTTCATAGGCCATAAGGAACGAGCAATAAACTTATTGGTGATCATACATTTTGATGTGTGTAGTTCAATAAATGTTGTTGCAAGTGGTGGATTTATTTATCTTCAGAAATGACTTAAGTAGATATATTGATATTTACTTGATGAGACGTAAGTCTGGATCTTTTGAAATCATTTGAAAGGTTTTCAAAAATGAAGTAGAAGTTATTGTAACAAGAAAATTATGTTTCTGCAATTTGATTGCACAAAGGAATATTTGAGTTACATGTTTAGCGAATGTCTGATGAGTTGTGAAAGGGGTTTCATAACTTGCACCTCCCGAAACACCACTGCAAGTGGAAAGTCCATGGAGATGTAATCTAACCATTTATGACATGGTAAGGTCAAAGATGACATAAATAAATTTGCCATTATCCCTTTTAAAGTGATTCTTTACAGACTGCGGCTTTTACACTGAAAAGAGCTACATCGGGTCTGTTGAAATGAAGCCATCGTATGGTACGCCCAACCATGTTATATATTTTCTTAACATTTGGAATATGGGGCTTGTGTAAAAGGTTACAAACCTAATCCAAATCAGACAAGTGCTACTTGTAGGTTATACCAAAATGTTGGGTATTCCTCCCTCACTATACCGAGGCAAATAGTTTTGCCGCGAAACGGTGTGGTTTTAAAGAGAATGGTTCTTTCCAAAAGGTGAGTGGGAGAATAGTGCAACTCGACAAGATAAACAATATCTTCATCATCAGATCAAAGGAAAGAGACCTTGGAAGTAATTCCAGAGTTCCCTACTGCGACTGCTACAGAAGTCTCTACAATAAAATGTATGAACTTCAGTCAAATTTGCAGCTGAACCACGTAGGCAAGGCTCATGCAAACCTCTTAGGTGCGCAAACAAGATATTGTTGTGATACAACATTATACCTACGATACACAAGGAAGCGTTGATGGGCCCTAACTCCGGAATTGGCTAAATGCCAATACAACCCGAGTTAGTTTCCATATAAGTGATTCAATATTAAAATCTTGATACACCTTTCGGAAGACTTAGAGTCTAACGAATATTTATGGAACTTAAAACTGATACAGATAAAAATGATTTATCCAAAAAGCTTGACTTGTTGAAATAACAAGTTCAAGAGTTGACTACAATGAGGTTGTTTTCATTGTAGCGATGCTTACAGTAGGTTCGGGTTGAACTAGCAATTAATACATATTTCAATCATGAGATATGAAACATAGATGACAATAGGATTTCCATATGATGGAAATGAAACCAAGGACTTGCATGTGTTACAGTCCAAGGCATTTTGTCTATCCAGAGGATGCTAGTAAGGGTGCAAACTTCAGAGTTCCAGCGATGGACAGAAGAGAGCAAAATGGAGTTTGAATCTTCATGCTTTGATGAGATGATCAGAGGGTTCTGACTTCATCAATGGGTAATGAAGATGCTTGTAATTCAAGAAAGTAAGTGGGAGTGTAATAATATTTCTAAAAACCTTGTGTGCTTGACACATTGTTAATTGGAAATAAATTTCTTAACACGAATTAGGACTTCATTTGAAAATAGTTTTTTTTATGAAGTGCTTAGGCTAAATAGCCTCAATATTAGGCATAATGATCTATGGCGATAGATTTACCTAATAGGGCTAAAGCAATGAATACATATTGATAAGGTGCTAAAACCTTTTAGCATTTAAAACCGCCAAGGAGTGTTTCTTGCCGGAGTCACATGGAAGAGTTTTTTGCAAGACTCGGTGTCCCAAAACATGATGAGCAAAATACATGATGCAGATTCCACACACTTTTGTGTTTGGATTAATCATGTACTCCATGGTATGTAAAACAACCAGATATGTCTGATACTCCCAAGGTGTTGCGATTATGGATACTAAAGTGATCAAAGTACTGACCGTGGGACAACAGTGAAAGATGTCATTGAGTACTAGAGTAAGTACTGATGATATGTTTTCTCGCAAGCGGAGATCATGAAGAGTTCGTTGTAAAATGTTACATCGATACAGTCTTCATCTTTTCTCCATGTGATTTTCGATTTAAGTTAAGGGTTTTGTGTAATACACAATATGGTGGCATGGTAGTTGGAAATTGTTCCCAACAGGATATTGTGGCGAATTCTATAACAAATGACTAAGTATGTTGACACTTTAGAAGTGACAAACAAGATGTTGAATCATATAGTTCATTCATGAACTTAGTATGGTTCCAAGATGGCTTTTGTCAATGGGACACTACTGCAGGTAGTTTCTCCATAACTCAGTCTGAGGAATCCAGGTTCGACCTGTGATTCACATACATAAAAGCCAAGTCCGCACAAAATATGAATTTTTTGAAAGCGTGAAAATGCAAGGATATGCAGAGATAGACACGGAACTGAAGTTGTCAGATCCGATGGAAATCAGGATATACCACATGCAAAGCAATTTTTACACCGGTATGCCATAGGTGTAAAGTGCATTAGAATTAACTACATTATTGACTCTAGTGCAAGTGGGAGTCTATAGGAGATATGCCCTAGAGGCAATAATAAATGCTATTACATATCTCCATGTTCATAATTATGTTCATGTTCCATGCTATAACTGCTATGGTTCTCGAGTCTGCAATAACATGAGGCTCGGAGGAAGATTCATATGCACGTGTGGAATAATAAACGGTAAGAAGTATTCCTAGTCTGGCCTCTAAGACTAGCTCAAGTGTTGCATGATGATTCTGTTTTCCTGGTCATGGGCATGTCTATGCCAGCAACTTTGAGGGCACAATGTTAAGAGAATATTTGTGTTGAATCGACCCGGATTGATGTTATGCTATGAGATTCATTCGTCACAACTTAATGGTACATAACACAGAGATGGTTAACGTTTGCATAATTCCTTAGACCATGAGAGTATCGAGTTTCTTCATACTTGCTTCATGATCTTTGGGGTTTGTTAAACATCATCCGTAAATGGGTGGCTATTACGGCGGCTTACGGGTTCATGGAAAAGTGTGTCAAGTAACTTGATAGCTCAAGATTGGGATTTGCTCCTCCGACGATGGAGAGATATTCTTCGGCCCTGTGGGTGCTACGGTATCCATCCTCGTCTAGCCAGACATAGTGTGATTTGATCACAGGGATGCCGCAACATGGAAACGAGAAAAGAGAACAAAACCGGTAACGAGGTAACTAGCATAGTGGACAAGTCGTTGATCCACGGGGATGCAAGTAAATCTCACCTCGGGTATTTGTAACATATCACGAAGCAACAGGAATAGCACACGACAACTGGAGGTTCACTTGAATATTCATTCATGTGGGTATAGGGGTCAATATGGGTGTCCACGGCTCCGATGTTGATCATTGATCGAAAGGGGTTCCAGGTCATGTCTATACTTCACCGAACCTATAGGGTCACACGCTTAAGGGTCGTCTATCTGTTGAATACTAGACACGGAGTCTGAGAGAAAGTCACCGAAAAAGTTTCGGAGACAACAGAAGAGTTCCGGAGAGAGAACACTGAAAGAGTTTTGGTAAAACCGAAAAATTGTTTCGGAATATATTATTAGGTCAAAATGGTTTCGGCACTCGCCTAGAAATTCTTAGAGGGCCCCAGAATTGGTCTGGGAACTTTTGGGAATTTTCGGAGAGAAAAACCAAAAATGTTCCGGAGCTGCCGTAACCGCCGTTGTTGCTTTTCGCTGATAAAAATCACCACACTGGAAATGTGTCGGATCATGCCCAGAAGAATTTTTGAGGGTGCCGGAAATGTTCTTGGACCTTACGGAATTTTTCAGAAAAAATGTTTCACGGAAAACATCTTGTCTCGGCACGAGGGGACAAGATCCCATGAATCGGGGGTTACATGTTTGGTGGCTTTTTGTCTAGGGAGCACCCATGTTTCTAGGAGACATGTTGGTCGCTTGTTGGGGCCCCCCATGGGAGGGGCAAGGTTGTGGCTGGCCAAGGGGGTGCGTCCATGGTGTCCCCTTGGTGCCCCACTTGAGTTACCATTTCACCCTTCATGTGGGACATGTAGCATGGGTGTTTTGGTATTTCCTCCACCACCCCACCCCTTGCCTTGTCCTATAAAAGGAGGAGAAGGGGCTGCCATTCTCCTCATCCCTTATCACATACAAGTGCCATGCAATGATCTGGATTCTCTCCCCCTCCCCGCGAAATAGTTTCGTAGAGCCGAAAGGCTATCTGGGTTCCGGCAGGAACTAGTTTTGGACGGTGAAGCCCTGCCGGATAGATGACACCGTATGTGTGCAACTCTATAGAGAGATCGTAGTTTTGGTCTTAGTTCGTGAGTGCCTCCTGGAGGGTTGTCCGTGTGACTGTCCAAGTTTCGAAGGTCCTCCCGAAGGGCTGTCCGCGACACCGTCCGGGGGGCTCTTCGACCGCCTCCTAGAGGGCTGTCTGAGGAGCAGATGAGGGTATACATCCTCGTGGTTGGGAGGTTGTAAATCCTAGCTGCGGGGATCTGCACCGCCGATCGTCATCGACTCTACTTCTCGCTGCGCTATGAGTCGGTAACGAAAAAAATCAAACCATGTATGCAGTCTCCATAGTGGCCCTGGGCTGGTGCGTAGGTCGGAAATTTTTTGTTTTCTGCTGCGTTTACCTACAATAACTACAAGAGGGGGCCCACCAGGTGGGCACAACCCACCTAGGCGCCCAGGGAGCCCATGCGCGCCCTGATGGGTTGTGCTCACCCATACCAACCTCTGATGCCCATCTTCTGGTATATAAGTCATTTTGACCTAGAAAAAATGAGGGGAGGACTTTTGGGACGGAGCGCCGCTATCTCGAGGCGGAACTTGGGCAGGAGCATTTTTGCCCTCCAGCGAAGCGATTCCGCCGGGGGAACTTCCCTCCTGGAGGGGGGAATCATCGTCATCATCATCATTGACAACTCTCCCATCTTGGGGAGGGCAATATCCATCAACATCTTCAACAGCACCATCTCCTCTCAAACCCTAGTTCATCTCTTGTGTTCAATCTTGTTACCGAAACTATAGATTGGTGCTTGTGGGTGATTAGTAGTGTTGATTACATCTTGTAGTTGATTACTATATAGTTTATTTGGTGGAAGATTATATGTTCAGATCCAATATGATATTTAATACCCCTCTAATCTTGAGCATGATTATCATTTGTGAGTAGTTACTTTTGTTCTTGAGGTCATGGGAGAAATCATGTTGCAAGTAATCATGTGAACTTGATATGTGTTCGATATATTGATAGTATGTACGTTGTGATTCCCTTAGTGGTGTCATGTGAACGTCAACTACATGACACTTCACCATATTTGGGCCTAAGGGAATGCATTGTGGAGTAGCAATTAGATGATGTGTTGCGAGAGTTACAAAAGCTTAAACCCCAGTTTATGCGCTATTCCGTAAGGGACCTATTGGATCCAAAAGTTTAATGTTGTGGTTAGAATTTATTCTTAATACTTTTCTCGTAGTTGTGGATGCTTGTGGGAGGGTTAATCATAAGTACGAGGTTTGTTCAAGTAAGAACATCACCTAAGGACCGGTCCACCCACATACCAAATTATCAAAGTAGCGAACACAAATGAAACCAACATGGTGAAAGTGACTAGATGAAATTCCCGTGTACCCTCAAGAACGCTTTGCTTATCATAATATACTGTTTGGCCTGTCCTATAACACCCCGGATGTAATTTACCTTAATTGTATTCCAACTCTTTCCATTTCCGGCCCTAAGTTATATTATTTCCTCGTTGTTGGGTTTTTGTCTCCGTGCGTTTTGTCTTTGTCATGCATCTCATATCATGTCATCATGTGCATTGCATTTGCATACGTGTTCGTCTCATGCATTCGAGCTTTTTCCACGTTGTCCGTTTTGCATTCTGGCTCCTATGTCCTCCGGTGTACCTTTCTACCTCTTTTCGTGTGCGGGTGTTAAACATTTTCGGATTGGACCAAGACTTGTCATGCGGCCTTGGTTTACTACCGGTAGACTGCCTGTCAAGTTTCGTACCATTTGGACTTTGTTTGATACTCCAACGGTTAACCGAGGGACCAAAAAGGCCTCGTGTGTGTTGCAGCCCAACACCCCTCCAAAGTAGCTCAAAACCCACCTAAACCTCCTCCATCATTTAGATCGTTCGATCACGATCGCGTGGCCACAAATTGCACCTCATTTGGAGCTTCCTAGCTCCCTCTACCTATAAAACTAGACCTTCCCCGAAAATTTTGGATCCATTCCACCCGAAACCCTAGTCTCTTCCTCTCCTCGCGCGCCGCACACAAGTCCCGCTGACGGACACGTCCGACTTACCTCCGCCGCCGCCACGTGTCCTCCTCCTATTGGCCGCCTCCCGTGCCCACTTCGCCGGCCCGGGAGCCCGCGACCGGCCCTCCCCGGCCCATCGGCACCGCCACCGCATCGCCTCTCCTCCGCCCACGCCGTGCCGCCTTCCCCGACGTCGGCGCCGCCCGCCACAGCAGACGCCGGCGCCGACCACCGCCGCCGACATTGCCGACCGCCGCAGCCGCCTTTGAAGCCCGCCGCCCCGTGCGCCAACGACCGCCGCCTCCCGTGCGCCGACCCCGCGCCCGACGCCGCTCGCCCGCACCGGCAACTGCCCGCGCCGGCCTGCCTCTCCTCTGGCCGCTTCGAACGCCGGCGACGACGAGTGAACTCCAGCGACCCCGATCCGCTACAGTGCCCCGTCGCCAGATCCGATCCGCGCTACAGTAAACCCTAATTTGGGGTTGACTTTCTCCTCTCTCTCAATAATTTTTGCACTTGTTCATCATGCCATAACTTCCTCACTGTGGCTCCGATTCGTGCGTGTAGCATATCAAAATGTTCGTCTCGACAAGTACATCATTTCATCTCATTGCATCATTTTCATTTGATCTCATCTTGATGCCCAAAATGCCGTTGGAAGAGGGCTATGTGATTATAGATTCAGATCTGTTTCAGCAAATGCACTTTTGTCATTTTTGTCATGATTAATGTGTGCATGCTATGATCCTGAGCTCTACATGTGTTTTGAAATATGCCATGTTATCTTTACAGGGGTGTATGCCATGTATTTTGTGGTCTTCATGGTGACTAGCACAAGCATGCAAAGTAGCCTACTCAATGATGCTGATTTCAGGGACTTAGAATTTCACTAAGTCCTTGCCCTGTCATTATTTTTATGCTATATGTTCATGTTGTTTCCTAGTGATCCGTGCCTCTTTTGAGCATGATCAGTAAGGATGTTTTCTAGATAATGTTGTGCTCTATCCGTCCCTGTCTTTGTTTGCAATTATGGAGCACCCTAGCTTGAGTCAATCGAGCTCTACTTTTTCTATAAAATGTTCCTGGCAGATTGTTAACATGTTTTGCAATTTTGCCGAGCTTGTTGTTGTTGATCCGTGCATGCTATGATGTTGTTCTTGCCATGTCTAGCTTCTATGCCATGTCTATTTGCTGGGTGTATGCTTTGTTTGTCATGCAATGCTTTGTAGTGAGTGCATCGAGCTCGTAAACATGCCTACTCGTTATCTGTTTTGCATGCTCCAGTTTTTCACTAAGCCTGAATATGTTTATGTTTTTGCTATGTTCACATGCTTGCAATTGTATTTTCTGATACCTTTTGGCTTATGGTCACTAAGGGACTTTTGTTATATGCTTAGAGTAGCTTCATACCATGTCTTGCTTTGCCATGATATGTTCCTGTAGCATGTAGTTTTCGTGCTCTAAACATTGCTTCCTGATGATAAATTCATGACATGTTGTTAATCTCCCTGTTATCTTTTGCATTTTTGCCATGCTTCTTTGAGCTTGCTATTGAGTGAACTAGCCATATCTCAGTGTTCATCTTTTGTCAAGCATCATGAGTGGATCCCTTCCATGTATGTTGTTGTCATGTTGGAGTGCTGTAGCATGTTGATCTTGATGCATTTAGATGGTCTCGTGCTGATTATCGCAGACCGGTGCCATATTTGATTTGCTTGCCATTTCCAAACCGTGCATCCGATTCTGGTGATCTTTATATCGATTTCAACCGAATCACCTCACCTTTCCAGTGGCACTCTTGGTTTTCCAAGTTGAGGCCAGTTCCAATCATTCCTTTGCAAATCATGCATATGCATCACATATCGCATCCCGCATATCATACCATGTTTGCATCATGTTGATTGAGCATTGCACGTGGTTGATTGTGTTCCTTTTGCTTGTTGTTCTTGTTTGGGTAGAGCCGGGAGACGAGTACGTGAACAAGGAGCCCATTGAGTATGCTTACGAGGATCAAGGCAACTCTGAGAACTTTGCAGGAAAGATGACCATACCCTCGAAATCACTTCTATCTTTGCTTGCTAGATGCTCGCTCTTTTGCTATGCCTATGCTACGTTACCTACCACTTGCTTATCATGCCTCCCATTTTGCCATGTCAAACCTCTAACCCAACATGTCCTAGCAAACCGTTGTTTGGCTATGTTACCGCTTTGCTCAGCCCCTCTTATAGCATTGCTAGTTGTAGGTGAAGATTGGAGATCATTCCTTGTTGGAACTTGTTTATTGTTGGGATATCACCGTATTATCTTGTTTATCTTAATGCACCTATATACTTGGTAAAGGGTGGAAGGCTCGGCCTTATGCCTGGTGTTTTGTTCCACTCTTGCCGCCCTAGTTTCCGTCATATCGGTGTTATGTTCCCGGATTTTGCGTTCCTTACATGGTTGGGTTATAATGGGAACCCCTTGACAGTTCGCCTTGAATAAAACTCATCCAACAATGCCCAATCTTGGTTTTACCATTCCCCACCTAGCCTCTTTTTCCCTTGGGTTTCCGGAGCCCAAGGGTCATCTTTATTAAACCCCCCAGGCCAGTGCTCCTCTGAGTGTTGGTCCAAACTAGAGCCCCTTGCAGCGCCACCTCGGGGAAACTCGAGGGATGGTTTTAGTTGTACGGATTGCTTATCCGGTGTGCCCTGGGAACGAGATATGTGCAGCTCCTATCGGGATTTGTCGGCACATTCGGGTAGTGTTGCTAGACTTGTTTTACCATTGTCGAGGATGTCTTGTAACCGGGATGCCGAGTCTGATCAGATTGTCTTGGGAGAAGGAATATCCTTCGTTGACCGTGAGAGCTTGTGACGGGCTAAGTTGGGACTCCCTTGCAGGGATTTAATCTTTCGGAAGTCATGCCCGCAGTTATGGGCAGATGGGAATTTGTTAATGTCCGATTGTAGATAACTTGAAACTTAACTTAATTAAAATGCACCAATCGCGTGTGTAACCGTGATGGTCTCTTCTCGGCGGAGTCCGGGAAATGAACACGGTGTTGGAGTAATGCTTGACGCAGGTTGTTCTAGGATCACTTATTGATCATAGTTGTTCGACTGTGCTTTTGCCTTCTCTTCTCGCTCTCATTGGCATATGTTTAGCCACCATATATGCTAGTCGCTTGCTGCAGCTCCACATCATACCTTACCTTACCTATAAGCTTAAATAGTCTTGATCGCGAGGGTGTGAGATTGCTGAGTCCCCGTGACTCACAGATTCCTTCCAAAACCAGATGCAGGGACCGATGATACCGCTCCAGATGATATGACCGAGCTCAAGTGGGAGTTCGATGAAGACTCTCGTCGTTACTATGTGTCTTTCCCAGATGATCAGTAGTGGTGCCCAGTTGGGGCGATCGGGGACTATGTTGCATTTGGGGTTTTTCTTCATTTTGGTTCCGTAGTCGGACCTTGAGTGTATTGGATGAATGTAATGACTTATTTATGTAATTGTATGACGTGGAGAGTGTACGCCAACTATGTACCTTTCCCCTTTATTTATTTACATGGGTTGTTGTGAAGATTACCTCACTTGCGACATTGCTTTCAATGCGGTTATGCCTCTAAGTCATGCTTCGACACGTGGGAGATATAGCCGCATCGAGGGATTTACATGTCCTTTGCCTCAAAAGGATTGGGATACCTTGCTGCACTTTTGTTTCTACTATCGTTACTTGCTCGTTACAAATTATCTAGCTATCAAACTACTCTGCTACTTACAATTTCAGAACAATAATCAAATTCATGGAAACCTAACACATCACACAAAGTTTTTGGAATCGTGGAAACACTAGCACCCAAATCACACAAAGCATAGCATTCATAATCTTTAATCTTAATTTTAATAGTAGATTCCCACTCATCATAAAGTTATCTAGGGATATAAACTTCTAGTTCAAGCTTTTCTTCATAGGATTGCATTAAAGCATCAACGATATGTTTAGTAAAAGCTTTATTTTGATTATAAGCATGAGGGGAATTTAACACGGATTGCAACAAGGAAATACAATCTATCAAAGATCAATTATCATAATTAAATTCCTTGAAATCCAAAATAGTGGGTTCATTGCTATGCAAAGTTTTGACCTCTTCAATCCCACTTTTATTAATTTTAGCATCAAGATCTAAAAACTATGAATCATTGGGGCACCTTTTAACTAAAGTTGACTCATCTCCAGTCCCATATTTATCAAGATTCATATTGTAAAACAAAGATTTAATAGGAGACACATCAATCACTTTTAGATCTTCATCATTATTATCATGAAAACTAGAAGAACACGCTTTTTACAAAGAAATCTTTTTTAGCACGCATCCTAGCAGTTCTTTCCTTGAATTCATTAATGGAAATTATCATGCCTTTGAGAGACTCATTGATGTCATGCTTATGTGGAATAGATCTAAGTTTCAAATAATCAACATCAAGAGAAATTCTATCCACGTTCCTAGCCAACTCATCAATCTTAAGAAAATTTTCTTCAACCAAAGCATTGAAATTCTTTTGCGAACTCATAAATTCTTTAACACTAGTCTCAAAATTAGACGACATCTTATTAAAATTTCCATAAGAGTTGTTGTAGGAATTACCATAATTATTAGAGGAATTATTAGGAAAAGGCCTAGAATTAAAGTTTCCTCTGTACGCGTTGTTACCAAAATTGTTCCTACCAACAAAATTCACATCCATAGATTCGTTATTATTCTCAATCAAAGTGGAGAAAGGTATATCATTAGGATCAGAAGAAACACTCTTATTAGTAAACAATTTCATAAGTTCATCCATATTTCCACTCAAAACGTTAACCTCTTCAATCGCATGAACTTTTTACTAGTGGATCTTTCGGTGTGCCATTGAGAATAATTAACCATAATATCATCTAGGAGTTTAGTAGCTTCTCCTAAAGTGATTTCCATAAAAGTGCCTCCCGTGGCCGAATCTAAAAGATTTCTAGAAGCAAAATTCAATCCGGCACAAAATTTTTGTATAATCATCCGTAAATTCAAACCATGTGTAGGGGAATTACGTATCGTTAATTTCATCCTTTCCCAAGCTTGTGCAACATGCTCATGATCAAGTTGCTTAAAATTCATAATATCGTTTCTAAGAGAGATGATCTTAGCGGGAGAAAAATACTTAGAGGTAAAAGCATCTTTGCACTTATTCCAATAATCAATACTAATTCTAGGCAAAGAAGAGAACCAAGTTTTAGCACGATCTCTAAGAGAAAACGGAAATAGCTTCAATTTAACAATATCATTATCCACATCTTTCTTATTTTGCGTATCACACAAATCAACAAAGTTGTTTAGATGGGCAGAGGCATCTTCACTAGGAAGGCTAGAAAATTGATCTTTCATGACAAGATTCAACAAAGCAGCATTAATTTCACAAGATTCAGCATCGGTAATAGGAGCAATCGGAGTGCTAATAAAATCATTGTTGTTGGTATTGGAAAAGTCACATAATTTAGTACTATCTTGAGCCATCATGACAAAAAATCAATGCAACACACAATCACACAAGAAGCAAGCGAAAGAAGGCGAACAGAAAAGGGCAAATAAAACGGAAAAGGTGAAGTGGGGGAGAGGAAAACGAGAGGCGGATGGCAAATAATGTAATTCGAGGGAGAAGAGTTTATGATGGGTACTTGGTATGTCTTGACTTGAGCGTAGATCTCCCCGGCAACAGCGCCAGAAATCCTTCTTGCTACCTCTTGAGCATGCGTTGGTTTTCCCTTGAAGAGGAAAGGGTGATGTAGCAAAGTACCGTAAGTATTTCCCTCAGTTTTTTAGAACCAAGGTATCAATTCAGTAGGAGATAACACGCAAGTCACCTAGTACCTGCACAAACAATGAAGAACCTTGCAACTAACGCGATAAAAGGGTTGTCAATCCCTTCACGGTCACTCGCAAAAGTGAGATCTGATAAAGATAATAAGATAAATATTTTTGGTATTTTTATTGTATAGATTGGAAAGTAAAGATTGCAAAATAGTAAACGAGATGCGATGTAAATAAAAAGAGATGCAATATAATAAGAAAGAGACCCGAGGGACATAGGTTTCACTAGTGGCTTCTCTCATGATAGCATGTATTACGGCGGGTGAACAAATTATTGTCGAGCAATTGATAGAAGAGCGCATAATTATGAGAATATCTAGGCAATGATTATGAATATAGGCATCACGTTCGTGTTAAGTAGACCAAAACGATTCTGCATCTACTACTATTACTCAACACATCGACCGCTATCCAGCATGCATCTAGAGTATTAAGTTCATAAGAACAGAGTAATGCTTTAGGCAAGACGACATGATGTAGAGGGATAAACTCAAGCAATATGATATAAACCCCATATTTTTTTCCTCGATGGCAATAATACAATACGTACCTTGCTGCCCCTACTGTCACTGGGAAAGGACACCACAAGATTGAACCCAAAGCTAAGCACTTCTCCCATTGCAATAAAGATCAATCTAGTAGGCCAAACTAAACTGATAATTCGAAGAGACTTGCAAAGATATCAAATCATGCATATAAGAATTCAGAGAAAAACCAAATATTATTCATAGATAAACTTCATCATAAATCTGCAATTCATCGGATCTCAGCAAACACACCGCAAAAAGTATTACATCGAATAGATCTCCAGGAACATCGAGGAGAACTTTGTATTGAGAATCAAAGAGAGAGAAGACGCCATCTAGCTAATAACTATGGACCAAAGGTCTGTGGTAAACTACTCACACATCATCAGAGAGGCTATGGTGTTGATGTAGAAGCCCTCCGTGACCGATTCCCCCTCCGATAGACCGCAGGAGAAGGCCCCATATGGGATCTCACGGGTACAAAAGGTTGTGGCAGTGGAAAAGTGGTTTCATGGCTCCCTTGATGTTTTTAGGGTATAATAGTATATATAGGCAAAAGAAGTGTGTCGGTGGAGCTCTGTGGGGCCCACGAGGGTGGGGGCGCGCCTACCCCCCCTGGGCGCGCCCTCCTATCTCGTGGATGCCTCACGGAGTTCCAGACTTCCACTCCAAGTCTCCTGGTTTGCGTTTGTTCCAAGAAAGATCCTTGTGAAGGTTTCATTCCGTTTGGATTATGTCTGATATTCCTTTTCTGGGAAACACTAAAATAGGCAAAAAAACAGAAACTGGCACTGGGCCTCCGGTTAATAGGTTAGTCCCAAAAATAATATAAAAGAGCATATTAAAGCCCATTAAACATCCAAAATAGGTAATATAATAGCATGGGACAATCAAAAATTATAGATATGTTGGAGAAGTATCAGTCATCAGTCGTGTGGGAAGGACCCCCCCTATCGCCCAAAATCACTTGGCGACGATGCCAAATGTCGTTGCGGAAAGGGGTTATAAACCGTTTGTATAGCACCGACGCGTACCAATGAATGTATACAGTGCTTCACACTGATAATGTTTATATATGAATTGCAAAAGCAATGCATTGTCTGTATTTCAAACCGCTCTCACTCTATGGATCGATAATATGAAATAAACACATGCACATGCTAGAATTCAATAGAGTATGGGTGTCTGATAGACCGATTTTCGTTCATTCGCAAATTGCAAAATTCATGATCTCATCCAAAAATAACAATGCCCTTTATATTTTAATTTAATGCATAGAACTGCCTTTTACACGTAGAAGCACTATGCCTCGGCCCGTTCTCACACATGCGCTATATATCTCTCTATCTAACGCATAAGTGCACACACTTTATATACATCGACATTTCTCTTTCACACATGCTCACAATCTCTACCGGGGTGTCGGGGTATCTCGCGCACACACTCTCTATATATCTCCCTCTCTCTTTCTGACTACTATGTACAACTATTTACACTAATGTTAGTTGGAAAACAGTATTTCTCTCACATGCATATATACACACGCACGATCTCTACTAGCCTTCTATACACACATATATGTGCCTACGTGTCTCCCGCATGCACATTATCTTTAGGCCTCTCTCGCACACATTGCACCCCCCCACAGACACACCTCTCTCTTAGTAGTTGGCACATATGATTCCATCAGATCATTCGGTACGATGTCCCTAACTGTTAGGCTGTATGGTAATACGAGGCAAAGTTTTACCCAAGTTCGGGCCCTTGGAGTTGAGGAAAAAACCTACTCCTGGTACTGTATATTAGTGATAGGGGTGTGTACAAAGTACACGTGAATACCAAGCATTGTGCGTGTGTGTATAGTATCGACGAACTAGCCCCCAGGCTTCTATAACATACTCGGGGCCTAGGGTTACAAATCATATATGGTCGGCTTATCATCAGTGGGGATAGAGTCCTCCACGACTCTGGTAGCTTTGTCTTGTACGCTGAGTCCTCCACATGGATCTTCGTATAATGCGTCTCGGTCCAACCTATGTGGCGTAGGATGGAACCGACCCATGAGTCCTCACGTTGACCCACCACAACTAGAAATGATGTGCCCACCACACCACACACACAATCGGCCACTAAGAAAATAAGCATATACAATAGTACAATGTTATACATGACAGTTAATTGCATGGTGCATCCAAAAAAATTGTTTTGCATTGTGAATGTTTATATTTTCTCCTAAAATATTAGTCACGGAAAAGAGAAACGAAGGGCATATCTCTCCTTGTCTCCACCGGACACCCCCTCTTTCTACACCACTTTCACGTACGCACACAAACTATCTCTCAGCCCTCTAAAAGTATGCATGCCCCTGACACATTCACGTGTGACGGTCACAGTATTTCAAGCAAAAGCACTATATGGACACTGGACTTTAGAATATGCTCATTATGGTCACTGTATACATTCTCGTGGTGACCATATGGTATCTAGCTCACGATGCGTCTCCTTATTTTGTCGATGACACCGATAGACATTGTATTTAATGCATGCTCCGTATTTTTTTGACAACATTTACAATCATTGTATTTGAAGCGAAAGCACGATATGGTCACTGGACTTCAGAATAAGCTCAACACGGTCACCACATACATTTTGTGGTGCTAACCAACCTGTGGTCAGATGGTTAGGAGGACAGTGGTTTCCCAAGCCCACCAGGGTTAAAGTCCTGGTGCTCGCATTTATCCTCTATTAATTTTAGTATTTTCCGGCGATGTGCGTTCAGTGGGAAGATACGTTCCCCTCGATTGTGAGGCACCTATGGTGACTTCGTAAAATCTCAAGATCATATGCTGGCTCACTCTCTCGAAGGTGCTCATAGGGGTAGGGTCTGCGTGTGTGCGCTTATAGTGGTGAGTGCTTGCGCATATATATGAGCGCTTGCGTCTGTATCATGTGAAAAGATACACAACATGATTATACAGTCACTGGCTCACCCGTACAACTCTGTATTTTATTGATGACATGATCAATTGACCAGTCAAACATTCCACGTGGTGCTACTAGTGTTGCATCATCGGCGCGCGTAACCGTGGGGCCCACCTATCAGCGCGTATATGAAGGAAAGAAATGGTAGTTTGAGTCTGTATTGTGTTAATAAAATACATTTTATGGTGATCATACAGTAACTGGCTCACCATACAACTCCGTAATTTGTTGATGACACGATCAATTGACTAGTCAAACGGTCCACATTCAGCAGCGCACATTACCATAGGGCCCACCTGTCAGTGCGTATATGAAAGACAAAAAATGGTAATAAATTAGTGGTCGGTGGGGATTCGAAGTCGTGAGACCTCTGGTTGGCAGTCGCGGATGATGGGGGTGTGGTGATTGGGTGGTGGCGTGGGAATCACCGGAGAAAAAGCCCGGCACAGGGGGGGCTAGAGGGATGGCCGGGGCGGCGGCGAACCAGCGATGGAGAGTGATTCGGGGCGGGGTGGGGCGGCGAGGCAGCCGCTCGGCCGCGGGCGGCGGGGGCCGGCGGTTCGGCCGGTGGTGGCTGGCGGCTCAGGGGGGTGGAGGTTGAATATGAACTACAAGCCCTTGATTTCATATCCAACGGTTGGAAAAACGATTGACTAGAGATGAAAAAGTCACTCGACTGACGTGTAGCCTCATCCCACACATACACATGCACGCACGCAACACTCGCATGAAGACACGTGCGCCTGCAGGCGAGCAACACTTACACGTACACATGCACTCATGAACACATGCACGCATGCAGGCGTGCAACACTGACACGTACACATGCACTCATGAACACACACACACGCACGCACACATGCATGCAACACTGAAAGGTACACATGCACGCACGCAACACTCGCACGCCTGCATGCACACAACACACGACGCAAGACACGTGCTCAACCTATACGTGCATGCAGCCTTTGTTAAGGACATGGATTGTTATGGGTATTAATCAATCTTAACTGTGATAACCAGAACATTGATGTTTGCAGCGGTCTTTATGAATCACAACGTATCAAATGGGCCATCAACGTATATATGAAAATTCTAAAATTCTCTTACGTTATATAGTAGGCTTATCTACATGAAATAGATGATGTCACACTCAATGAACAATCATCTGTTTATGAAATGCCCCCTTCTGACCGCCCTGGCCCACCAAAAGCTCCTCTATCGTGCGCTGCCTGTGTTGGGTCACTGACATGCAGGCCAGGTACCCAAAGAGCCCACACGCCAGTGGGAGAACGACGATGTGTTGTATGTCAGAGTCGAGGGCACCGCTCACTGCACGCCCTGCTGAACACGCCTCCTTGCCACATTCAAATGCCTCCATGAAACCCGCGTGGTCCATTCATGTCAATGGGAGGGACTACTACAACCCTTCCAAAAGAATTGTAGTACTAATGGTATTATACTCCCTCTATTCACCATCTCACATGCTCGGTTTTTTTCATTTGATAAGAGGTAAACCATGTGGGGCCTACCTTAGAGGCAAGCCTCTATACACTGGAGATGCTCAGTACTTTTGATGTGTCCCATCAACTCGCAGAACGAGGAGAAGCTTGCTTACTACGCCGTCTCCCCCGCCCACGGGCGCGATGGCTCGCAGAGTCACAGCACAAGGAGAAGCTTGCTTACTACACCTACGCCCTCTCCCTCACCCACGCGCACGGTGGCTCGCAGGAAGAGGAGAAAATTTTACTACTCCCTCCATTTACTCCCCGTCCCTACCTTGGTTAAAGAGATTATCATATTGTTTGAAATATGTCTTTTAGTAGTAGGATTAGTACTATAGCAATTTCCTTGGAGTCTGTGGTGCAGCAAGCTACCCTAGGCTATGTTACTACTCCCTCCTTTCCGGTTTAGGCTACTCATAGTGGGAGTAACTTAGGTAGTAACATAGCGCATTTCAAGAAATTTTTGCTTATGTGGCAAGTAGTTAATGAGAGGTGGTAACATAATATGTTACTGTAACATAGCACTTTCCAAGACAAGATGAGTCTACAAGCTATTAAAGGAAACCACCTACTACTATGTTACTTTGCACTATGAAGGTAGTAATTTAGCCTAGTGTCATATGCATGACACTAGTATAAGTTACTCCCCACTATGACCAGCCTTATGGCTCAATTTCAAAATCTCTCCAACCAAGGTAGACGGTGAGTGGTGGAATTAATTTCGTAGTTTGCACAAGTAATTAGTACGCTCGTTTTTCTCAAGAAGTTATGTTTACCGATGCATTAATTACAACGAATGTTTGCATGACCACTAAATTTCCATGAACTTCTACATGCATTGGTGAGTTTTCTCTTGACACTGCTTGCATCGGTTGACTTAACACACCTCGAAATCCAAACATGTGATGGTACTACTAGTAGTAGAATTGAGACTTATAAAAAATGATTTTTTAGATGAGCCCTATAAACCGGAAATGAGGGAGTAGTAAGTAGTACTACCTCCATATTGGGTACGTACTCCGTAAAATCAGATTTTACCAAAACTAAGTCGCTCAACCTTTATTTGCTTGTTTCCCTTTCTGCCTCATTGCCTCGAACAGACTATGCCAAACTCCCCTGCATGCTGCGCGAGAAAAGAACCGCCCTCACCTTTTTTTTAGTTCGGGTTTGTATCGATGGATCGCGTGAAGCAACAAAAACCAAGCCGTGTCTTGTACTCTTCCGTCGACACTCGCGTTCATGAATTATGTACTTCCTCTCGCCAACATGTGGGACATATAGCAACCGGGTCGACGTGTCATGCACCAAATAACAGTGCAAAACAGCAGGGGGACGCACCCCAGTCATAGCGCCCCATTAGTAGTAATGAGCAATGAGACGTCAAATCATAATGCCGCACCTTCCCAGACGGACGAAGCAACCATTATTTCACACTTCGCTGAATTTTCACCATCATCTCCTTCAAGAAAACCACGTATTGCTTCTGCCATTGCTCTGCCTCAAGAGGGACGCGCATCGCCTTGGTACACCATGACACGTGGGACCGCATGACAGGCCATGCTCCCGCGCCCACCGCTTGGTAAAATCACCTCATTTTTATTACTTCCTCCGTATCGGTTACAGGGCATGCATGTCGTTCTAGGTTGAGAGTTTAACTGGCTATATATGTGATGAACAGCATATGTTTAGAAACTACATCCACTTAAGGCTGGCCATAGTGGGGAGTAACTTAGACTAGTAACATGCATATGTTACTAGTCTATGTTACTACCTCTATAGTGCATAGTATCATAGGTGGTCTCATTTATTGACATGCATGACACATAGTAGCACCACATTTATTATGTTACGGTATCTACCTATGTTACTATAACCATATCTCTCTTCTTTAATTGCCTGCCACATAAGCATGTTTGCGAGTCCCAAGTACATGATACTACTTATGTTACCCCCACTATGGCCAGCCTAAGAATCCAATGATATACTTTTTGTGACATAGTAACTCATATTTAGTTAGTCAAATGGATGACCTAGAACTACATGCACACCCTATAAACCGAGACAGAGGGAGTAGTATCTTTTTAGATCAATATAGTCGGGATTCACCAAGGAGCAAAACCAAGTGGTAGGTTGCTCCTGTCGTGTTGGCGTAGCAACGCAAGCAAGGTCAGTCCGCACACGAAATGGCAACACACTTAACAGGACCCCTTTGGCCGATATGTGGCTCATGCACCGTCTTGTTCCATGCACGATGCACTAAATTACAGTTCGGAGCAATGGTTTGACTTAGAGGCACCCCGGTCATAGCGCCGCAGTAGTAGTAAAGGAGCGATGAGGGGTCAAATCACAAAACCCGCCTTTCCTGCACTAAGTTGGACAGACAAAGCAACCATCATTTCACTCTAGGGCGGAAGAGCATAAAGAAAAGATAAAACCAATGACGTGTGCGGCAGGTACCTAGGGCACCCTAGGGTAGGAGCCTCCACTACAAATCTTTTTTTTTTGAAAGCGCCTCCACTACAAATCCACTTCTCCCTCGTCCTCTTGAAGAAAACCGATGATGCATGTGGCGGTAGGGTTTGTAGGAGTACTACAGTGTGCGGGGCCATGTCGTAGTAAGCAGGAGAGGGATTGAGTTCGAGTCGACGCCTTGATATGTGTGGGCCGCTTGGTTTTATGGGAACGAGGCATCATTTTGGGTTCGGGGACCAGTGGAGATATACGTACAAAAATTTGTGGACGTAGGTTCGACCGAAAGGCAATGATGCATGGGCCCTGCATTTTGATATACCCACGGCCGCGTGAAATTTGCTACTCTACTCAAAATAATGCATAAAAGTTCCTCCAATAAAATCTATAACTAATGGGAAGTGAATGTATGCTTAAAATTAAAATGTAATACTCCTTCCATCTAGGTGTATAAGTCATCTTAGATTTTTTTGCTAGTTAATAACATTGCAAGCAATGAATTAACCACTGCATGTCATGTTTGAAAGTCTCAAGCCATTGAAAGCATGCATGGCCCACATCTCTTATTGGTTGATATGTCACGAAACAAGAAACGAGGAGGGAGTTAATGTACCGTGCCTAAGTGTTTTGGGATTATTTGGTTTTCGGAAGATGACTTACACACCTAGACGGAGGGAGTACAACGAGAAAAAATGAATTGCAGTTAAAAGAATGACATTTCTAACAAAAATGTGAATGTGAACTACATATGGGTGTACGTGACCAACACATACATTGTCAATACAAAATCTAATGCAAGAAATAACTTATGAGTAACATGCACGAATTGATGATCTGGTGCTTGCATGCATAGAGTGAAAAAACAATGTGATTTATGACTTGCATGCATGACGTGTTCTTGTGCCATAGTTGCATGTCTAGGAAAAAAGCTACTAATGGGTTTTACTAGCTATTTAGGAATAGAAGATGTATACATGGAAGCTGTAGGGAAAGAGATGACATGTATCTCAATTCCTATGAGTAGGGATTGGAAAATAGATGTCATTTGGTTCACATCATAGGAACTTTTCTATTGAATCTAGAGATGACATGTATCTCACTTCCTATGAGGGGGATTAGAAAAGAGATGTCATTTGGTTCACGTCATAGGAACTTTTCTATTGAATATACGCTAATGTTTATTTTCCTTTGAAATTATGGGAGTATAGGAATCCATTCATATGAACCAAGTGGCTCTAAAGCTATAAAAATTATATCATGTTTATTTTTCTTTGAAATGTGGAGTATATGAATCTATTCCTATGAACCAATTGGCTCTAAAGGAAAACAATCCTATAAAAATCATATCATATAGAGTTCCTTGATATTCCTCACACCAAAGGATGGTTGAAATTGCTGCAGGTGATACGACGGTATTTCTTTGTACACTCCTTCCCCATCTTTATAGTTACCTCTCGAAGATGAATGAAGTGATATATACTGGGTATTCTATATGTGCATTTTGGTACACGAAAACTCGATACAAGTTTGCGAGCTTCGGATTTTCAAGAAAGCTATATGCACATCATTTTGGAATGGAGGGAGAAGCATGTGTCAATTGCTAACACTCACGTGGAAGATTTGTGTGTCGGAGGAGTGGCTGTTTTGTTAAATGACATGGCAAAAATGACATTGTCCGATGCCGATCTAACGCTTCTTACGGCATTCGTCAGGAAACAGCTTGTGGCAAATGTTTGTCAAATATGGTTTACGGACACATGCATTGCATTGATACGTGCCCCTCTCTCTCATGCACACATGCACCCTCACGAGTCATGACTCTCCCGACTCCTCTCACACCCACCTCTATCTGCAGGTAGACAACACACACATATGTGCTCTTCACACCCTACCCTCAGAACTTCTAAAAACTAAAAGACGTCGCACACCTTTTATTTTAACTCACACGTCACACACTTATACTATTACTCTTGTGGTAAACATTCTTTAGGCATAGTATATTGTACTCTCATGAAGAGAAGCGGTGCATGCACACCCTAGTTCTCTCACACCCACTCGTGAGTACACGTAGGAGCGCATTTTTTTGAAGCTGGTACAACAAAATCACTCCACTATTCTGATCCTGGGATTAGAATAACTATTTTGATAGGGCAACACTATTCTGATCCTGGGATTAGAATAACTATTTGGATCACAGCACGCTTATATATAGGAGGGATTGGATGTGAGATCCCGCGATCGGTAAAAAGAAAAAAAAAACCACCCCACCTGCTCGCCACCACCCCTCCCCGATCCCATCTGGCCCCTCCCACGAACTGCATCGTGCCGCCGCCGCTCCCTCCCTGCCCCCCGCCGCCGCCATGCCCCGGCCAACTCCCGCGCCGCCGCCTGGCCCCGTCCACCAGCCTCCATCCCCGAAGGTAACCACCTTCCCGACCCTCGCTGACACCACCAACGGGGACCGCCAGCCTCCTTCCTTGGCGGGA
>NC_041382.1:422228568-422235521 GCF_002162155.2 Triticum dicoccoides
GCTGCCGCAACCACCCTCATCTGTCGTTCTCGGGAATGGATGCATTTGCCCCTGCACGCTGCCCTTGTGGCGCTGTCAGCCAGCCCTCATCGCAGCCACCCACCCCGGCGAGTCGAGTCGCTGCTCTGCCGGTCCCGTCGCCATGACCTACGACATCCACCTCGCCCCCTCGCCGCTTCCTTGGAGACCACGGGCGCCGTCACGCACCTTGTTTCTGCCCTTCTCCATGGGCACTCCTCAGCGACAAAGATGGTAGAACATCTTATAGTTTCGGTCGAGTTATGTTCAATGTGCAGTTCAAATTTGCTGTATGGAGATGGATAACACCTTGCAGTCCAGGTGAGTTGCCTCTAGAGCCCGTCTTCGGCATTGCCCCGCCGTCCATCATTGCCCCAACACAACGACTTCTTTATTTACTATCTTCCATGCCATGTAACAACCTCCTAGAGTCTGGCGCTGATGTGTTCTCTCTGCTGCATAAGTTTGTGCTGACAGTGAGAGAGCGAACATTGAGGGCATTTCACTGTAGAATTAACAAAATCTGTTGCTGCTGTTTGTGTTGACTGTGATAGAGTATTTCTTTTATTTTGTTTTTCCTGTAGCATTACATTCTACTGGTAACGATGTTGGCTATGGCAACATCACCAATTTTGTTTTGCACCTGTTTTTAATTTCTGCATTTCTACTACAGTGAACAGAGCAGAAGAACGGTCAGCGGGATTTTCTTTGAACTTCCATGTTCTCCTCTATTGCGAGACTGTGCGCCGCTCTTCCTTGCCGTCAGCGGACACACACCACCCAAGCCCCTCTTCCTTGACACTAAAAAATGCTAGTGCCAGTGTAGATGTTTAGGAAGTTATACTATGTCTACATGCCAAATTTTAAAGATTTTAGAAAACGTATGTTGGTACCAAGCTTGCTAATGTGTTGGTCGTCCATGTGGCACATGCAAAAATGTATGTGTATTGTTGTGTCTAATTTTTTTGAATTTCAGTAGCATGTGAAGTTCATGTTTTAGAAATTCCGAAGTTCACGTGTAGTACATACAGAAGAAACATCGGCAAATGAAAATAAAGGGACCGCCTAGGCCATTTCACCGACAACAAAAAATGCATAAAAATGTCGTGACAAAATTCTACAAGAAGTTCAAATTTAAAAAACCGAAGTAGGTAGACATTAAAAAAATTATGCTTTTTATATCTAAAAGTCAAATTTGGAAGTTCAAAAAATTTCAGCAAGAAGTTCAAATAAAAAATGTACTTCAAAAATCTTTATAACGGATTTTCCCCGTTTATAAAAAAATCATAGAAGTCCAAATTAAAAAAGAGGAGCATTTCAAAAAGATTTTATAATAGATTTCCTCCATTCTATAAAAACTAGAAATTCAAATTAAAATAACGGTGTGGTTTATATAAAAAAGGATTTTCCCTGTTACTAACCAAT
Source organism: Triticum dicoccoides (assembly GCF_002162155.2). NCBI lineage: Eukaryota > Viridiplantae > Streptophyta > Magnoliopsida > Poales > Poaceae > Triticum > Triticum dicoccoides. The sequence continues at coordinate 422,230,012 of NC_041382.1, forward strand.
AAAACTAAGAAGCTCAAGTTTAAAAAATGGTGAAGTTCGATGTCTATAAAAAATTCAGATTTTTCACATTATAAAAAAATTAAAACCAAGAAGTTCAAAAAACTCGATTTTTCTCGTTAGTAAAAAATCAAACTAAGAAGTTCAATTAAAATAACAGAGAATTTCAAAGTTGTTAAAAACCTCAGATTCTCGTTCTAAAGAATAACTAATAAGTTCAAACTAAAAAAGGGAATAACAAAAAAAATTCCCCTTTTTTTAAAATTCAGATTTTCCCCGATACTAAAGATTAAACAAAGAAGTTCAATTTTCAAAAACTGAGTAATTCAATGTACATTAAAAACTCAGTTTTTCTCGTTACTGAAGAATAAAACCAAGAAGTTCAATTTAAAAACGTGGAGAAGTTTGATATTTAATTAAAAACTTGAATTATCTTGGTTAATAAAGAATAAAACAAGTAAGTTCAATTCAAAAAACGAAGAAGTTTGATGTTTCTAACAAAACTACATTTTTCGCATTTCTAAAAAAACATAAAATAAATTCAAATAAAAAAAGTTAGAGCGGTTCGATATAGAAATTCGATGATTATATAAAACTCAGATTTTCTTTGTTATTAAAGAATGGAAACAAGAAGTTCAAAAATAAAAAACAAAGAAGTTCAACATTTAAAAATAGGATGCTCTAAAATTTCATAAAAAAGGATTATGAAATAAAACCAGGAAGTCCAGGTTAAAAAGATGGAGACGTTCGATGATTATAGAAAACTCAAATTTTCCTCGTTATTAAAGAATGGAAACAAGAAGTTCAAAAATAAAATAACGAGAAGTTCAACATTTAAAAAAAGAACGCTTAAAAAATTCATGAAAAAGGATTAGGAAAAATCAGATTAAAAATTCATAAAAAACTCAGATATTTTCATGTAACCGAGAGAAGTTCAGATTGATAACTGCTAGAAGTTCACATGCTACACAGTGTGCATTTTGTATTAAAAGGAATAAAAAACAAAAGCTAAAACTTTTGTTGTTATAAGTTCAAGTCTTCCGTCGGAGAAAATTAAAAAAATTATTGTGAGAGAGGTTTGTACAAAAAGAATATCATTTGTGTAACACTAACGAATGGATGAGAAAATTACAAACAAAAATACGTCACAGAAGATCAACATGAAAACAGCAGGAAGTTCAACTACTACACTGAATGAATTTGAGATGAAAAACTTTTAAAATCGTCGTGAGTACGAAAAAACGTTCAACACGGGAAACTTGCGTGCTTACAGCAGCTTTCCATCGGTATATCACCTGCTCAATTCCGATGAATGGATGGAGAGTTACGAGCAGTGGATGGAGACCTATGAGCAAAAAAATCACGTGAAAAACAGAGTGAAGTTCAGGTACACGCACCGAGAAGTTCAGGTTCTTCACGTGGTGCATTTTTGAAGCATCTATTTCGCGATAAAGGCAAAACGCATGATCCCGCCATTTTCGAAATTACTTGAAAATGGCTAGGAATCAGAGAAAACCATCAATATGAAAAAGTTTCGCATTTTCCGTAGGTTTTCAGCGGTATATTATTTGCCCCATTCCGATAAAGTTTTTAGAAATTACGGCGAAAATACGTTTTTCGCCATTTTCGAAACTGACTTAAAACCGTAAAGAATTGCGAGAAACAATACATACCAAAAAGCTTCACATTTGTTCAAGCTTTCCAACTCCATATCATTTGTTGCATTCGGATGCACGGTTAAAAAATTAGCTCGAAAATACGAACTCGGTAGGACTTGGACCATTTTCTAAATTACTCTTAAACCATTCAAAATGAGAAAAAACTTTCAAGATGAAAAAGTAGCGCATTTTCATAATCTTTCCAACACCGTATCATATGCCTCCATTGGATTAGCCGTTTAGAAATGACATCATAAAAACGAACTTAGCTGTTCTATTTACAAAATTTCACGTTTTTTTCAAATTACTCTTTAACCATAGGGTATTAGAGAAAACTTTCAACATGTGGAAGGAGCGGTTTTGCAGCAGCTTTCCAACGCCATATTATATGCCTCATTCCGATAAACGGTTTAGAAATGCGATCGAAAATACGATTCACGTTTTTTGTGCGAAGAAAAAATGGTTTTCAACTCTGCTCTTAAACCGCTTATATTTTGCCAAAAATTTAAGTTGGGTCGTGATATTGGTGTCCATAGCTTTCCAACGGTATATCGCAAGCCCCATTTGGGCAATGTTGGCGGAAGTTCAACCTAGTTCACAGGGAAGTTCAACGTACTATTAGCGGGACAGGTCAGGTTGTGATCAGAATATTATTCTGATCCCATGATCTGAATAGTGTTTATGTGTGTGTATATATATATATATATATATAAGCAGGAGCTTAGCACTTGCTTTACTAGGGTTCCTCTCTTTCACTCTCTCATGCTCTCCAGATCTAAGAAAGACATAGGTGGCCACACTCTCTGTGCTCACGGCTGGTCACAAATCTGGCCGGAAGAGCTCGACCGGGGCAGGGGTGTAGGTGCATCATTCACGCTGTCGGCGGCGGCGAGGGAGGAGACCAACGGCTGTCCGCGCGTCCTGATTGACGGTCGTGACGTTCTCTCCGAGAGAGCACCGGCTCGGGAGGGCCTCCGACCCCTTCTTCCTCCCCGTGGTATTATGGCCAAGATGTGGCCTCCCAACGCCGTCTTTGCCACATGCCGATGACCCTCGGGTATATATTCCTTCGAAACATGCCTTGCTCTACTGCCCCAGCTCCCCACATGGCTGCGTGTGGATCTTTTTCTACTTCCGTCAGCTGTTCCAAAGACACCTAGACTTTTACTATTATTAGAGGTAAAGCTAGATCATAGAGCCGAATCTAAGAGTTGGTTCAAACAGGGAAGAAAGTGGGAAAACTGTAGCATGAATCTAGGATTTGGTTCTAAGAGGAAATGTGGGAAAGTAGTAGATACTGGCTACCCAACCGGTCTCCTGGTTGAGAAGGCGAAGAAAGCATGGTGGATGGCGAAGGGTGGGGGGAAATGGACCTGTCCCTTGGTCGAAAAAGGAAAGAAAGTGAGGGGTATTGGGGGACAATGCAAATGAGAATGAGCAGGTCTAGATTTCCTGTGCTCACATAGGAAAATGTCGCCGAGGAGATAGAAATGGCACAAAAGCAGACATGCTGCCTGAGTGTTTGCCGCTCTCGGCAACCAAATCTGCCTCACCACTTTATGCCCTTGCTGTCCCTACGCCCATATCGCTACCGTTAAAGTAAAATCACATGAAGCATTAAGCAATGCCACCTAATGTCACTATGAGTAATGGTCTAGTGTCATCGATAAATTGAAACAATGCCACCACCATTTTATGAAGTGCTTTCGTCTTTCTTTGTTTCCCATGAATTGTGTTTTTGTAGTTACACTTAAATCTCACATCGCTAACATTGCTTCATCCCAGTGGAACTGCACACATTTTATTGCACATTTACTGACCATGTGCTACTCTCATGACAGTAATACTAATGCTATTGTTCTGCATGTTAATCTAGTGGCAGTGTTGATATGATGTGATGCTACTTACTTAAGGGCACTTTCATACTGTCAATGTAGTGCCAATTATGACACAGTAGATGCTGTTGTTAATGATATGCCACTGCAAATAACTGTCACTCTTTAAATAACCATATTTTGTATTTGCACAAACAGGGATGTCTATCTCCATATCATTTCTATCTGCGCAATCAAAAGTACACACCTCAGTTTTAATAGAAGTGCACAAAATGAGATGGCTATTCCTGGTTGCCGTCCTCTAACCACCCATCTTCCAGGTATTCCTACATTGGTAGTAACTAGGTAGAATGACCACCGCAATATAAAAGAAGCTGATTCATACACTTTACTTCCAGATTGAAGTGCAGGGACGAGCGAAAACAATTGCATTCTAGTCTGGAATGCACTTTCTACCAGTTCATCCATGGACCGAGGACTAGCTGGCACGACTGCATGGAGGTTTTTGGGACAGGTGCGCGGACAAGAGGCATTGTGGTCTGCTTATTTCTACAAATAGCGGTGCTTCAATTTAGTGGAATGCACAAGAATTTCATATGGTCAATACACTACATGGTTCAGTTCAGCATTCCAGCTGAGAAAACAATTATAATTGGTTATTCTAGAATGAGAGAACCTAACCCTGGATGGTGGCAACAAGAAAAAACCAGAGTGAACTCCAGTAAGTTAAAGCATGCCTAGGGAGGCCCTTTGCTTAGAGAAGCCTTGCTTGATTTTTTCTGATTTGTAAACCTTCTCACAACTTTGTCTTTTGCTGTGAACTAGTATGTTTGTTATGTTCTATGTACCACTGAGATGTATAAAATTTCTTAACTTATGGTTTTCATGTTTTTTATGAAGCCGAGTTTAATGTAAGTGTTCCACATGAACGCTGGACTAGCGTGTGAACGTTTGAAATTTACACTGTAGCCTTAGTTAACTGGATGAACCACTGTAACAAGATACATAGTTGCTTATATGTCAGACAACAAATTATTGATTGTTAGCTGGTCGATAGTGTAGTGTTGAAGTGAGCTGAGCCAATGTGCCGTGTTTTGCACAACTTCTTACAAGTGGGGTAGCACCAACAGTGTTTATAGGTACTTAACCAGCCTTACATACCTTATGTATACATTGGCGCACAGTTATCGAACGAGTACTCTATTTCATCAAACACACACTGCTTGTATGATAAATCGTGACAACTTATGTCTTACCATGCCATATTCATGAAAAAACTAGTGAGGAAGCATCTGTTTCGGCAACAATTACGATGGTTCGCACATGATTCACCGGCACACAAAAGTAGCAGCAGTTCCCATAGACGGATTCAAACAGAGTACTAGCCCTAGAGGGCTCGATAATAGGCAAGGTTCGGTTAATTAGGCACAATCCAAACTACTATTAAACACTAGCTGGGGCAATGCATGCCTCGATCTAATTTGGGATTGACACAAGACGGATCTTGCCATGAACATCATCGAGGACATCCGACAGCAGCTCAATCATGTGAACCTTCTTGAAGATAACCTTGTGGCCTTGCCACTCATAAACTTGTTTGTGGAGGCATGCCACATCATCTTCCTGCGTAAGCTTGACAAGAACAGTATGCCTCACAAATGAAGGAGTAGCTTTGAACTTCTTGTGCTTCAGTACACCCTGGACAACACGCCTGACGACAGTGAGGCTGGAATACAACTCGACATTGGTATAAGCGCAATTGGCTTCCAGGAAACAAAAACCTAAGAACTCTGTTTTCCCAGTGCGTATATTTAGGTCATCCGCCTCATAGAGAGTGACATGTACAACCACACAATCCTTGTCTGCATTAGGGCTCTAATTGAAACAGAAACAAATTCTGAATTACTTTCCAGTATAAGAAACACAAGTTATTTAAACCACTATGTATAGCATGGCATCGAATCTAATAAAATTTTGCATTATTCATGACCACATACTTGGATGAAAAACCATAATCGAG
>NC_041382.1:422235868-422330903 GCF_002162155.2 Triticum dicoccoides
TGCTGGGGCATGGGGGCTGTAATCTCAAACGGGGCATTGACCATCTCCGTAGTGGCCGTGAGCGTATCTGGGGTCGGCTCGGTGGCTGCCTCCATCATCTTGGAGCTCTCTGTCTCATGGGGATCAGCCTCTCGTGTCTGCTCCAATATCGGCAGATCTTTGCCTAGTTCTCCTTGGTCCATCATGAAAATGACGAATACTAGGAGACCACCGAAAGGAAAACACAATCATAATGACAATGAAACAAAAAAGAGAGTGAGGATCAGTTACTACTTTGCAAAATTTCTTTTTTTCTCTAAACGAAAATATACCAACATCACGGATCTGCTTACCTTCCCTTCGTTGGGAGAGAAGAACGGTGGCAGATGCGAGTGTTGGCTTGCTTGAAGATAGTGAGGGAGAAGGGGATTCAACGAAGAGTGAAATGATGGTTGCTTTGTCTGTCAAACTTAGACTGCGGGGAGGTGGGGTTTTGTGATACGACGGCTCGTTACTGCAACACTATGACCGGGGTGACTCTCCGCCTGCATACTGCCTTCTAATTTGGTGGATGGGGTTTGGGCCCGCATGTTGCATGGCCTGCATGTCGGTGAACAAAAGTAAAATGACATTCAGTAGAGGGAGATGTTTCGATGACCTCGGAGGAGCCAGAAGTGGTAGTGTATCCACTATACTAGTAGTAATTGTTTTTCTGAGTAGCTATAGAGTGTCTCCATTGTAATAGTAGTAATTGTCTCTCTGGGCCCAAGGAAAAACAGCCCATCCACCCTAGTAAATAATAAAGTCAATTCAAAAGCCCATATATTTACTTAATGAGAGGCTCTACCCACAACCGGCACACCGCCCCCAAGTAAACTTGGGTGCTCTTCTTCCTCCTCACTCCCACCAACCTCACGCCAGCTCGCTCCACTCATACCCTGATAGGTCCATTTTGCATCATGCTTTTATATCGATATTTATTGCATTATGGGCTGTTATTACACATTATGTCACAATACTTATGCCTATTCTCTCTTATTTTACAAGGTTTACATGAAGAGGGAGAATGCCGGCAGCTGGAATTCTGGGCTAGAAAAGGAGCACATATTAGAGACCTATTCTGCACAACTCAAAAGTCCTGAAACTTCATGGGAGCATGTTTTGGAATATATAAAAATACTGGCGAAACAATTAACTAGAGGGGTCCAACACCCTGGCCACAAGGGTGGGGGCGCGCCCTACCCCTGGGCGCGCCCCCTATCTCATGTGCCCTTGTCAGGCCTCTGGTGCCCATCTTCTTCTATATGAGGTCTTTTGTCCTAGAAAAAATCATAAGCAAGCTTACGGGACAAAACTCCGCTGCCACGAGGCGGAACCAATCTAGGGCTCCGGCGGAGCTGTTCTGCCGGGGAAACATCCCCCCGGGAGGGGGAAATCATCACCATCATCATCACCATCGATCTTCTCATCGGGAGGGGGTCAATCTTCAACAACATCTTCGCCAGCACCATCTCATCTCAAACCCTAGTTCATCTCTTATATCCAATATTTGTCTCCAAACCTCAGATTGGTACCTGTGGGTTGCTAGTAGTGTTGATTACTCCTTGTAGTTGATGCTAGTTGGTTTACTTGGTGGAAGATCATATGTTCAGATCCTTTATGCATATTAATACCCCTCTGATTATGAACATGAATATGATTTGTGAGTAGTTACATTTGTTCCTGAGGACATGGGAGAAGTCTTGCTGTAAGTAGTCATGTGAATTTGGTATTTGTTCGATATTTTGATGAGATGTATGTTGTCTTTCCTCTAGTGGTGTCATGTGAACGTCGACTACATGACACTTTACCACTGTTTGGGCCTAGAGGAAGGCATTGAGAAGTAATAATTAGATGATGGGTTGCTAGAGTGACGGAAGATTAAACCCTAGTTTATGATTTGCTTCATAAGGGGCTGATTTGGATCCATATGTTTCATGCTATGGTTGCAATAGGGGTTAATCATAAGTGGGATGCTTTTCCAAGGAAGGGCAGTACCCAAGCACTGGTCCACCCACATATCAAATTATCAAAGTACCGAACACGAATCATATAAACGTGATGAAAACTAGCTTGACGATAATCCACATGTGTCCTTGGGAGCGCTTTCCTTATACAAGAGTTTGTCCAGGCTTGTCCTTTGCTACAAAAAGGATTGAGCCATATTGCTGCACCTTATTTACTTTTATTACTTGCTACCCATTACAAATTACCTTACCACAAAACTATCTGTTACCAATAATTTCAGTGCTTGCAGAGAATACCTTACTGAAAACTGCTTATCATTTCCTTCTGCTCCTCGTTGATTTCGACACTCTTACTTATCGAAAGGACTACGATAGATCCCTTATACTTGTGGGTCATCAAGACTCTTTTCTGGCACTGTTTCCAAGGAGTGAAGCACCTTTGTTAGGTGGAATTTGGTAAGGAAACATTTATATAGTGTGCTGAAATTTACTGTCACTTGTTACTATGGAACATAATCCTTTGAGGTGCTTGTTCGGGGTATCTTCACCCCGACCGGTAGAGCAAAGAGTTGCTCCTCAGCCTATTGAACCTACTGAAAATGTTTACTTTTGAAATTCCTTCAGGTATGATAGAGAAACGTCTAGCTAATCCTTTCACAGGTGATGGAACATTGCATCCCAACTTGCACTTAATCTATGTGGATGAAGTTTGTGGATTATTTAAGCTTGCAGGTATGCCCGAGGATGTTATCAAGAAGAAGGTATTCCCTTTATCTTTGAAGGGAAAGGCATTGACATGGTTTAGGCTATGTGATGATATGGGATCATGGAACTACAACCGATTGAAATTGGAATTTCATCAGAAGTTTTATCCTATGCATCTGGTTCACCATAATCGTAATTATATATATAATTTTTGGCCTCGCGAAGGATAAAGCATCGCTCAAGCTTGGGGGAGGCTTAAGTCAATTATATATTCATGCCCCAATCATGACCTCTCAAGAGAAATTATTATTCAAAAAATTTATGCTCGGCTTTCTCTTAATAATCGCTCCATGCTCGATACTTCTTGTACTGGTTCTTTTATGATGAAGACTATTGAATTCAAATGGGATTTATTGGAAAGAATTAAACACAACTCTGAAGATTGGGATCTCGACGAAGGTAAGGAGTCATGTATAATACACAAGTTTGATTGTGTTAAATCTTTTATGGATACCGATGCTTTTCGGCAATTTAGCACTAAATATGGACTTGACTCTGAGATAGTAGCTTCTTTCTGTGAATCCTTTGCTACTCATGTTGATCTCCCTAAGGAGAAGTGGTTTTAAATATAATCCTCCCATTGATGTAAAAGTAGTTGCACCTATTAAAGTTGAAGAAAAGACTATCACTTATAATGTTGATCCTGTTGTTCCTACTGCTTATTGAGAAACCACCTTTTCCTGTTAGAATAAAGGATCATGCTAAAGCTTCAACTATGGTTCGTAAGAGTAATACTAGAACGCATACACCCTCTGAGAAAATTAAAGTTGAACCTAGTATTGCTATGGTTAAATATCTCTTGGCCGATAATATTGATGGGCATGTTATTTACTTTTGTGATGAAGCTGCTAGAATTGCTAGACCTGACACTAAAAATAAACATAGACCTGTTGTAGGCATGCCTGTTATTTCTGTTAAAATAGGAGATTATTGCTATCATGGCTTACGTGATATGGGTTCTAGTGCAAGTGCAATACCTCATTCCTTATACAAAGAAATTGTGCATGATATTGCACCTGCTGAGATAGAGGAAATTGATGTTACAATTAAGCTTGCCAATAGAGACACTATTTCACCAGTTGGGATTGTTAGAGATGTTGAAGTCTTGTGCGGGAAATTTAAATATCATGCTGATTTTCTTGTTCTTGGTTCCCCACAAGATGAGTTTTGTCCCATTATATTTGGTAGACCCTTCTTGAATACTGTTAATGCTAAGATAGACTGCAAAAAGGATATTGTTTCTGTTGGTTTGGGGGATATGTCTCATGAGTTTAATTTTGCTAAATTTCGTAGACAACCCCATGATAAAGAATTGCCTAGTAAAGATGAAATTATTGGTCTTGCTTCTATTTTCGTGCCTCCTAATCATCCTTTAGAACAATATTTGCTCAACCATGAAAATGATATGTTTATGAATGAAAGAAGGGAAATAGATGTTGTATTCTTTAAATAGGGACCTATTTTGAAACACAACTTGCTTGTTGAAATTCTAGGGGATCCTCCTCCACCCAAGGGTGATCCCGTGTTTGAGCTTAAACCTTTACCTGATACTCTTAAATATGCTTATCTTGATGAGAAAAAGATATATCATGTTATTATTAGTGCTAACCTTTTAGAACATGAAGAAAATATATTATTGAAAACTCTAAAGAAGCACCGTGCTACTATTGGATATACTCTTGATGATCTTAAGGGCACTAGTCCCACTCTATGGCAACAAAAAATAAAATTGGAGAAAGACGCAAAACCGGTTTTTGATCACCAACAACGATTAAATCCTAAGATGGAAGAAGTGGTAAGAAAAGAAATAATAAAGCTTTTGGAGGCAGGTATAATTTATCCAGTTGTTGATAGCCAGTGGGTAAGTCCTGTCCATTGTGTCCCTAAGAATGGAGGTATTACTGTTGTTCCTAATGATAAAGATGAATTGACCCCACAAAGAATTGTTACATGTTATAGAATGGTAATTGATTTCCGCAAATTAAATAAAGCTACTAAAAAGGATCATTATCCTTTACCTTTCATTGATCAAATGCTAGAAAGATTATCCAAACATACACTTTTTTGCTTTCTAGATGGTTATTCTGGTTTCTCTCAAATACATGTGTTAAAAGAAGATCAAGAAAAGACAAACTTTTACTTGCCCTTTCGGTACCTTTGCTTATAGACATATGCCTTTGGGTTTATGCAATGCACCTGCTACCTTTCAAAGATGTATGACTGCTATATTCTCTGACTTTTGTGAAAAGATTGTTGAGGTTTTCATGGATGATTTCTCTGTCTATGGAACTTCTTTTGATGATTGCTGAAGCAACCTTGATCGAGTTTTGCAGAGATGTGAAGAAACTAATCTTGTCTTGAATTGGGAGAAGTGCCACTTTATGGTTAATGAAGGTATTGTCTTGGGGCATAAAATTTCTGAAAGAGGTATTGAAGTTGATAAAGCTAAAGTTGATGCTATTGAAAAGATGCCATGTCCTAAGGACATTAAGGGTATAAGAAGTTTCCTTGGTCATGCCGGTTTTTATAGGAGGTTAATTAAAGACTTCTCAAAAATTTCCAGGCCTCGGACTAATCTCTTACAAAAAGATGTTCCCTTTGTCTTTGATGATGATTGTGTAGAAGCATTTGAAATACTTAAGAAAGCTTTGATTTCTCCACCTATTGTTTAGCCTCCTGATTGGAATTTACCCTTTGAAATTATGTATGATGCTAGTGATTATGCTGTAGGTGCTGTTCTAGGACAAAGAGTTGATAAGAAATTAAATGTTATCCAATATGCTAGTAAAACTCTAGACAGTGCCCAAAGAAATTATGCTACTACTGAAAAAGAATTTTTAGCTGTTGTAGTTGCTTGTGATAAGTTCAGACTTATATTGTTGATTCTAAAGTAACTGTTCACACTGATCATGCTTCTATTAAATATCTTATGGAAAAGAAAGATGCTAAACCTAGACTTATTAGATGGGTTCTCTTGCTACAAGAATTTGATTTTCATATTATTGATAGAAAGGGAGCTGAGAACCCCGTTGGAGACAACTTTTATAGGTTGGAGAATGTTCTTGATGACCCACTACCTATTGATGATAGCTTTCCGAATGAACAACTAGCTGTCATAGAAGCTTCTTGTACTGCTCCATGGTATCCTGATTATGCTAATTACATAGTTGCTAAATTTATACCACCTAGTTTCACATACCAGCAAAAGAAAAAGTTCTTCTATGATTTAAGACATTACTTTTGGGATGACCCACACCTTTATAAAGAAGGAGTAGATGGTGTTATTAGATGTTGTGTACCTGAGCATGAATAGGAATAGATCATATGCAAGTGTCACTCTGAGGCTTATGGAGGACACCATGCCGGAGATAGAACTGCACATAAGGTATTGCAATCCGGTTTTTATTGGCCTACTCTCTTCAAGGATGCCCATAAGTTTGTCTTGTCTTGTGATGAATGTCAAATAATTGTTAATATTAGTAGACGTCAAGAAATGCCTATGAATTATTCACGTGTTATTGAACCATTTGATGTTTGGGGCTTTGATTATATGGGACCGTTTCCTTCCTCTAATGGGTAAACACATATTTTAGTTGCTGTTGATTACGTTACTAAGTGGGTAGAAGCTATTCCAACTAGAAGTGTTGATCATAACACCTCTATTAAGATGCTTAAAGAAGTTATTTTTCCGAGGTTTGGAGTCCCTAGATACTTAATGACTGATGGTGGTTCACATTTTATTCATGGTGTTTTTCGTAAAATGCTTGCTAAGTATGATGTTAATCATAGAGTTGCATCTCTGTACCATCCACAGTCTAGTGTTCAAGTAGAATTGAGTAATAGAGAGCTTAAATTAATTTTGCAAAAGACTGTTAATAGATCTAGAAAGAATTGGTCCAAGAAACTTGATGATGCATTATGGGCTTATAGAACTGCATATAAAAATCCTATGGGTATGTCTCCGTATAAAATGGTTCATGGAAAAGCATGCCACTTACCTCTCGAACTAGAACATAAGGCATATTGGGCCATTAAAGAGCTCAACTATGACTTCAAACTTGCCGGTGAGAAGAGACTATTTGACATTAGCTCACTCGATGAATGAGAACCCAGGCTTATGAGAAATTTTAAATAAAAGGTTAAAAGATGGCATGACAAAAGGATACAAAAATGTGAGTTTAATGTAGGTGATTATGTATTGTTATACAACTCTCATTTAAGATTTTTTGCAGGAAAACTCCTCTCTAAATGGGAAGGTCCTTACGTCATCGAGGAGATCTATCGTTCCGGTGCCATAAAAATCAACAACTTCGAAGGCGCAAATCCGAGGGTGGTGAACGGTCAAAGAATCAAACATTATATCTCAGGTGATCCCATAAATGTTGAAACTAATGTTATTGAAACCTTAACCCCACAGGAATACATAAGGGATACTTTCCAGAATGTTTCAGATTCTGAAAAGGAAGAGATATGTGGTACGGTAAGTAAACCGACTCCAAAATAGTTCTAATAGAAATTTTTAAGAAAATAGGAAAATAAGAAGTAGTCCGGGAAGGACACGAAGCTTCCACGAGGGTGGAGGGCGTGCCCTACCCCCTGGGCGCGCCCCCTGCCTCGTGGGCACCTCGTGTGCTCTACGGACTCCGTTTTCTTGCACGATACTTCTTTTGGTCGGTAAAAAATCATTATATAATCTCCTGAAGGTTTTGATCACTGTACCACGCAAATATCACCTATTTTTGTTTCGAGCTGTTTTCTGCCAAGGTTGTCAAGGCCAGGCATCATGTCATCTCCCTCCTCCAACAATGAGCGCAACGATCCTTGGCTAAGGAAGATAGAGCTGAAGAGAGAAGAACCCAGGGAGATCAATGATACATCCATTTTGCATCATGCTTTTATATCGATATTTATTGCATTATGGGCTGTTATTACACGTTATGTCACAATAATTATGCCTATTCTCTCTTATTTTACAAGGTTTACATGAAGAGGGAGAATGCCGGCAGCTTGAATTCTGGGCTGAAAAAGGAGCAAACATTAGAGACATATTCTGCATAGCTCCAAAAGTCCTGGAACTTCATGAAAGTTATTTTTGGAATTAATAAAAATACTGGTGAAAGAATCCACCAGAGGGGGCCCACACCCTGGCCACGAGGGTGGGGGGTGCGCCCTACCCCCCTGGGCGCGCCCCGTGCCTTGTGGGCCCCCTGGCAGGCCTCCGGTGCCCATCTTCTGCTATATGAAGTATTTCGTTTGAGGAAAAATCAAAAGCAAACTTTCGGGAAGAAACTCCGCCGCCACGTGGCGAAACCAATCTAGGAATCCGGCAGAGCTGTTCTGCTGAGGAAACTTCCCTCCAGGAGGGGGAAATCATCACCATCGTCATCACCAACGATCCTCTCATTGGGAGGGGGCAATCTCCATCAACATTTTCACCAGCACCATCTCATCTCAAACCCTAGTTCATCTCTTGTGTGCAATCTTTGTATCCAAACCTCAAATTGGTACCTATGGGTTGCTAGTAGTGTTGATTACTCCTTGTAGTTGATGCTAGTTGGTTTACTTGGTGGAAGATCATATGTTCAGATCCATTATGCATATTAATACCTCTCTGATTATGAACATGAATATGCTTTGTGAGTAGTTACGTTTGTTCCTGAGGACATGGGAGATGTATTCCTATAAGTAGTCATGTGAATTTGGTATTCGTTCGATATTTTGATGAGATGTATGTTGTCATCCCTCTAGAGGTGTCATGTGAACGTCGACTACATGATACTTCACCATTGTTTGGGGCTAGAGGGAGGCATTGGGAAGTAATAAGTACATGATGGGTTGCTAGAGTGACAGATGCTTAAACCCTAGTTTATGCATTGCTTCGTAAGGGGCTGATTTGGATCCATATGTTTCATGCTATGGTTAGGTTTACCTTAATACTTCTGTTGTAGTTGCAGATGCTTGCAATGGGGTTAATCATAAGTGGGATGCTTGTCCAAGTAAGGACAGTACCCAAGCACCGGTCCACCCACATATCAAATTATCAAAGTACCGAACGCGAATCATATGAATGTGATGAAAACTAGCTTGACGATAATTCCCATGTGTCCTCGGGAGCGCTTTCCTTCATATAAGAGTTTCTCCAGGCTTGTCCTTTGATACAAAAAGGATTGGGTGATCTTTTTGCAACTTATTTACTTTTATTACTTGCTACTCGTTACAAATTACCTTATCACAAAACTATCTGTTGCCGATAATTTCAGTGCTTGTAGAGAATACCTTACTGAAAACTGCTTATCATTTCCTTCTGCTCCTTGTTGGGTTCAACACTCTTACTTATCGAAAAGGCCATGATAGATCCCCTACACTTGTGGGTCATCAAGACTCTTTTCTGGCGCCGTTGCCGGGGAGTGAAGCGCCTTTGGTAGGTGCAATTTCGTAAGGAAAAATTTATATAGTGTGCTGAAATTTACTATCACTTGTTACTATGGAACATAATCCTTTGAGGGGCTTGTTCGGGGCATCTTCACCCCGACCAGTAGAGGAAAGAGTTTCTCCTCAACCTACTGAACCTACTGAAAATGTTTAGTTTGAAATTCCTTCGGGTATGATAGAGAAACTGCTAGCTAATCCTTTTGCAAGAGATGGAACATTGCATCCCGATTTACACTTAATCTATGTGGATGAAGTTTGTGGATTATTTAAGCTTGCAGGTATGCCCGATGATGATATAAAGAAGAAGGTCTTCCCTTTATGTTTGAATGTAGAGGCATTGACATGTTATGGGCTATGTGATGATATGGGATCATGGAACTACAAACGATTGAAATTGGAATTTCATCAGAAGTTTTATCCTATGCATCTTGTTCATCGTGATCGTAAGTGTATATATATATATATAATTTTTGGCCTCGCAAAGGAGAAAGCATCACTCAAGCTTGGTGGAGGCTTAAGTCAATGTTATATTCATGCCCAAATCATGAGCTCTCAAGATAAATGATTACTCAAAATTTTTATGCTCGGCTTTCTCTCAATAATCGCTCCATGCTCGATACTTCTTGTACTGGATCTTTTATGATGAAGACTATTGAATTCAGATGGGATTTATTGGAAAGAATTAAACGCAACTCTGAAGATTGGGACCTCGACGAAGGTAAGGAGTTAGGTATAACACCTAAGTTTGATTGTGTTAAATCTTTTATGGATACCGATATTTTTCCGTGAATTTAGGACTAAATATGGACTTGACTCTCAGATAGTAGCTTCTTTCTGTGAATCCTTTGCTACTCATGTTGATCTCCCAAAGGAGAAGTGGTTTAAATATAATCCTCCCACTGAGGTAAAAGTAGTTTCTCCTATTAAAGTTGAAGAAAAGACTATCACTTATGATGATCCTGTTGTTCCCACTGCTTATATTGAGAAGCCACCTTTCCCTGTTAGAATAAAGGATCATGCTAAAGCTTCAACTGTAGTCAACAAAAGTAATATTAGGACACACAAACCCCCTGAGCAAGTTAAAGTTGAACCTAAAATTGCTATGGTTAAAGATCTCTTGGTCGTTAATATTGATGGGCATGTTATTTACTTTCCCAATGAAGCTGCTCGAATTGCTAGACCAGATGCTAAAAATAAACATAGACCTGTTGTAGGCATGCCTGTTATTTCCGTTAAAATAGGAGATCATTGTTATCATGGCTTATGTAATATGGGTGCTAGTGCAAGTGCAATACTTCATTTCTTATACGAAGAAATTATGCATGATATTGCACCTGCTGAGATAGAAGATATCGATGTTACCATTAAACTTGCCAATAGAGATACTATTTCACCGGTTGGGATTGTTAGAGATGTTGAAGTCTTGTGTGGGAAGGTTAAATATCCTGCTGATTTTCTTGTTCTTGGTTCCCCACAAGATAGCTTTTGTCCCATTATATTTGGTAGACCCTTCTTGAACACTGTTAATGTTAGGATAGACTGCGAAAAGGATGTTGTTACTATTGGTTTGGGTGATATGTCTCATACGTATGATTATGCTAAATTTTGTAGACAACCCCGTGATGAGGAATTGCCTAGTAAAGATGAAGTTATTGGTCTTGCTTCTATTGTCGTGCCTCCTACTGATCCTTTCGAACAATATTTGCTAGACCATGAAAATGATATGTTTATGAATGAAAGAAGGGAAATAGATGAAGTATTCTTTAAACAGGGACCTATTCTGAAACACAACTTGCCTGTTGAAATCCTAGGGGATCCTCCTCCACCCAACGGTGATCCCATGTTTGAGCTTAAACCATTGCCTGATACTGTTAAATATGATTATCTTGATGAAAATAAGATATATCCTGTTATTATTAGTGCTAACCTTTCAGAGCATGAAGAAGAGAAATTATTGAAAACTGTGAAGAAGCACCGTGCTGCTATTGGATATACTCTTGATGATCTTAAGGGTATTAGTCCTACTCTATGTCAACACAAAATAAATTTGGAGAAAGACGCCAAACCAGTTATTGATCACCAGCGATGGCTAAATCCTAAGATGAAAGAAGTGGTAAGAAAGGAGATATTAAAGCTCCTTGAAGCAGGTACAATTTATCCCGTTGCTGATAGTCAGTGGGTAAATCATGTCCATTGTGTCCCTAAGAAGGGAGGTATTACTGTTGTTCCTAATGATAAAGATGAATTGATTCCGCAAAGAATTATGACTGCGAAAAGGATGTTGTTACTATTGGTTTGGGTGATATGTCTCATAAGTATGATTATGCTAAATTTTGTAGACAACCCCGTGATGAGGAATTGCCTAGTAAAGATGAAGTTATTGGTCTTGCTTCTATTGTCGTGCCTCCTACTGATCCTTTCGAACAATATTTGCTAGACCATGAAAATGATATGTTTATGAATGAAAGAAGGGAAATAGATGAAGTATTCTTTAAACAGGGACCTATTCTGAAACACAACTTGCCTGTTGAAATCCTAGGGGATCCTCCTCCACCCAACGGTGATCCCATGTTTGAGCTTAAACCATTGCCTGATACTGTTAAATATGATTATCTTGATGAAAATAAGATATATCCTGTTATTATTAGTGCTAACCTTTCAGAGCATGAAGAAGAGAAATTATTGAAAACTGTGAAGAAGCACCGTGCTGCTATTGGATATACTCTTGATGATCTTAAGGGTATTAGTCCCACTCTATGTCAACACAAAATAAATTTGGAGAAAGACGCCAAACCAGTTATTGATCACCAGCGATGGCTAAATCCTAAGATGAAAGAAGTGGTAAGAAAGGAGATATTAAAGCTCCTTGAAGCAGGTACAATTTATCCCGTTGCTGATAGTCAGTGGGTAAATCATGTCCATTGTGTCCCTAAGAAGGGAGGTATTACTGTTGTTCCTAATGATAAAGATGAATTGATTCCGCAAAGAATTATTATAGGTTATAGGATGGTGATTGATTTCCGCAAATTAAATAAAGCTACTAAAAACATCATTACCCTTTTCCTTCCATTAATCAAATGCTAGAAAGATTATCCAAACATACACATTTTTGCTTTCTAGATGGTTACGCTGGTTTCTCTCAAATACCTGTGTCAGCTGATGATCAAGAAAAGACTACTTTTACTTGCCCTTTCGGTACCTTTGCTTATAGAGGTATGCATTTTGGTTTATGTAATGCACCTGCTACATTTCAAAGATGCATGATGGCTATATTCTCTGACTTTTGTGAAAATATTTGTGAAGTTTTCATGGATGATTTCTTCGTTTACGGATCCACTTTTGATGATTGCTTGAGCAACCTTGATCGAGTTTTGCAGAGATGTGAAGAAACTAACATTGTCTTGAATTGGGAGAAGTGCCACTTTATGGTTAATGAAGGTATTGTCTTGGGGCATAAAAGTTCTGAAAGAGGTATTGAAGTTGACATAGCTAACATTGATGCTATTGAGAACATGTCGTGTCCCAAGGACATCAAAGGTATAAGAAGTTTCCTTGGTCATGCCGGTTTTTATAGGAGGTTCATTAAGGACTTCTCAAAAAATTCCCGGCCTCTGACTAACCTATTACAAAAAGATATTCCTTTTGTCTTTGATGATGATTGTGTAGAAGCATTTGAAATACTTAAGAAAGCCTTGATTTCTGCACCTATTATTCAGCCACCTGATTGGAATTTACCCTTTGAAATCATGTGTGATGCTAGTGACATGCTGTAGGTGCTGTTCTAGGACAAAGAGTTGATAAAAAAATTAAATGTTATTCAATATGCTAGTAAAACTCTAGATAATGCCCAGAGAAATTATGCTACTACTGAAAAAGAATTCTTAGCATTGTATTTTCTTGTGATAAGTTTAGACCTTATATTGTTGATTCTAAAGTAACTATTCACACTGATCATGATGCTATTAAATATCTTATGGAAAAGAAAGATGCTAAACCTAGACGTATTAGATGGGTTCTCCTGCTTCAAGAATTTGATTTGCATATTATAGATAGAAAGGGAGCTGAGAATCCCGTTGTAGACAACTTGTCTAGGTTAGAGAATGTTCTTGATGACCCACTACCTATTGATGATAGCTTTCCAGATGAACAATTAGCTGTCATAAATGTTTCTCGCACTGCTCCATGGTATGTTGATTATGCTAATTACATTGTTGCTAAATTTATACGACCTAGTTTCACATACCAGCAAAAGAAAAAGGTTTTCTATGATTTAAGACATTACTTCTGGGATGACCCACACCTTTATAAAGAAGGAGTAGTTTGTGTTATTAGAAGTTGTATACCTGAGCATGAACAAGAACAAATCCTATGCAAGTGTCACTCCGAAGCTTATGGAGGACACCATGCTGGAGATAGAACTGCACATAAGGTATTGCAATCCGGTTTTTATTGGCCTACTCTCTTCAAGGATGCCCGTAAGTTTGTCTTATCTTGTGATGAATGTTAAAGAATTAGTAATATTAGTAGACGTCAAGAAATGCCTATGAATTATTCACTCGTTATTGAACCATTTGATGTTTGGGGCTTCGATTATATGGGACCGTTTCTTTCCTCTAATGGGTATACACATATTTTAGTTGATGTTGATTACGTTACTAAGTGGGTAGAAGCTATTCCAACTAGTATTGCTGATCATAACACCTCTATTAAGATGCTTAAAGAAGTTATTTTTCTGAGGTTTGGAGTCCCTATATATTTAATGACCGATGGTGGTTCACATTTTATTTTATTCATGGTGCCTTTCGTAAAATTCTTGCTAAGTATGATGTTAATCATAGAATTGCATCTCCATATCACCCGCAGTCTAGTGGTCAAGTAGAATTGAGTAACAGAGAGTTAAATTAATTTTGCAAAAGACTGTTAATAGATCTAGAAAGAAGTGGTCCAAGAAACTTGATGATGCATTATGGGCTTATAGAAATGCATATAAAAATCATATGGGTGTGTCTCCGTATAAAATGGTTTATGGAAAAGCTTGTCACTAGCATGACAAAAGGATACAAAAGCGTGAGTTTAATGTAGGTGATTATGTGTTGCTATTCAACTCTCGTTTAAGATTCTTTGCAGGAAAACTTCTCTCTAAATGGGAAGGTCCTTACATTATCGAGGAGGTCTATCGTTCTGGTGCCATAAAAATCAACAACTTCGAAGGCACAAATCCAATGGTGGTGAACGGTCAACGAATCAAACATTATATCTTAGGTAATCCTATAAATTTTGAAACCAATGTTATTGAAATCGTAACCCCGGAGGAATACATAAGAGACACTTTCCAGAATGTTTTGGACATCGAAAAGGAATAGTATGTGGTACGGTAAGTAAACCGACTCCAAAACAGTTCTAATGGCAATTTTTCTCTGTTTTGTAATATTTAAGAAAATAGGAAAATAAGAAGTAGTCCGGGAAGGACACGAGGATTCCACGAGGGTGGAGGTCGCGCCCTACCACCCTGGGCACGCCCCCTGCCTCGTGTGATCTCCGGACTCCGTTTTCTTGCACGATACTTCTCTTGGTCGATAAAAATTCACTATATAATCTCCCGAAGGTTTTGACCACTATATCACGCAAAAATCTCATGTTCTTGTTTCGAGTTGTTTCCTGCCAGGGTTGTCAAGGCCAAGCCTCATGTCGTCTCCCTCCTCCTCCAATAATGATGGCAACGGTGCTTGGCTAATGAAGATAGAGCTGAAGAGAGAAGAACCCGGAGAGATCAACAAGGATGATGGTGTAACACCCCGGATATGACTTTCCCAATATGTATTCTAACTCTTGCCGTTTCCGACGTTAAGTTATTTTATTTTCTCGGGTTCGGATTTTTGTCTCCGTGTGTTGTTATCGTTGTCATGCATCTCATATCATGTAATCATGTGCATTGCATTTGCATACGTGTTCATCTCATGCATCCGAGCATTTTCCCCTTTGTCCGTTTTGCATTCCGGCACTTCGTTCTCCTCCGGTGGTCATTTCTACCTTTCTTTCGTGTGTGGGGATTAAACATTTCCGTATTGGACCGAGACTTGCCAAGAGGCCGTGGTTTACTACCGGTAGACCGCCTATCAAGTTTCGTATCATTTGGACTTCGTTTGATGCTCCAACGGTTAACTGAGGGATCAAAAAGGCCTCGTGTGTGTTGCAGTCCAACACCCATCCAATTTGGCCCAAAACTCACCAAAACCCTCTCCATCATCTAGAGCGTTCGATCACGATCGCGTGGCCGAAAACCGCACCTCATTTGGACTCTCCTAGCTCCCTCTATGCCTATATATACCTCCCCCATTCCAAATACGGATCTCTCCTCTTCAAAACCCTAGAATCCCAGATCCGCACGCCGGACATGTCCGTTTCTCACCGGACACGCCGCGCCGCCGCCCCGAGCCAGTGAACGAGCGCCACGTGGCACGCTGGCCACCTCCCGCGCCGCGGCC
Organism: Triticum dicoccoides; assembly: GCF_002162155.2. Classification (NCBI taxonomy): domain Eukaryota; kingdom Viridiplantae; phylum Streptophyta; class Magnoliopsida; order Poales; family Poaceae; genus Triticum; species Triticum dicoccoides. Next base: position 422,251,536 of record NC_041382.1, read on the forward strand.
CGCCGAGCCCAGGGCACGCCCCCGAGGCCCGGTAGCTGCCGCCAACCACCCGAGGGGCGCCGACCTCGTTGCGCCGCCCATCTCCTCTCGCCGGCGTCGCCCCGCCGCCGTCCAGCTAGCTCCACGCCGGCGCCGACCCCGCCGCCGCTCGGGTCGCTCGTCGGCCGTCTCCGCCATCGTCGCCTCGCCGCCACCGCGGCCGGAACCGCCACAGGGGACGTCGCCCCGCCGTCCGGCCTCCCCTCGTCTCCGGCAACTCCCTCGCCGGACCACCTCGACTCCGGCCGGCCCCTCCTCTCCGGCGAGTTCGTCGTCATCTACAGTGTTCTCCGGCGACCGCCTCGGGAAGCGTGCAGATCTGGATCTCGTTCGGTTGACTTTCTCCCAAAACCCTAGTTCATGTGCCCATCTTCATCATGCTATAACTTTGCATCCATAGTTCCGATTTGGGCATATAGAATATCAAAATGTTCGTCTCAGAGAGTACATCATTTCATTCCATTGCATCATTTTCATTTGAGTTCATCTTGATGTCCGAAATGCTGTTAGAAGAGTGCTACTTGAGATAATTGTCAGATCTGCTACTCCATTTAGATATTTGTCATTTTTGCCATGATTATTGTGTGCATGATATGCCCATGAGCTCTACATATGTTTTGTTAAGGGTTTTGCCATCTTTCCAGAGGTGCAACCCATTTATTTTTGTGATGTGTGTGGTGACTAGCACAAGCTTGCAAAGTGAGGCACTTGGTAATGCTAATTTCAGGGACAGCATTTCCACTAAGTCCTTGACCTGTTTATCTCATGTTGCCATATGTTCATGTTGTTTACTAGTGATCCGTGCCTCTTTTGAGGATGATCAGTAAGGATGTTTTGCTAATATTGTAGTGCTCTATCCATCCATGTATTTGTTTGCAATTATGGAGCACCCTAGCTTGAGTCAATCGAGCTCTACTTTTGCTACTTCGTGAATCTGGGCAGATTGTCTACTTGTTAGCGATTTTGCCGATGATGTTGTAGTTGATCCGTGCATGCTATGTTATTGTTCTTGGAATGTCTAGCTTGCATTTTGTGTATTCTTGATGGATGTATGCTTAGCTTTTCATGACTTGCTCCGTAGTGAGTGCATCGAGTTCGTAAACATGCCTACTTGATATCTGTTTCAGCATGTGCCAGTTTTCACTAAGTCTGAAAACTGATTATGCTTTTGCTATGTTCACATGCTTTCAATAGTGTTTTCTGATCCCTTTTGGCTCAAGGTCACTAAGGGACTTTTGTTAAGCTTTTTGAGTAGCTCCATGCCATGTTTTACTTTGCCATGTTCAGGTCCTATAGCATGTAGTTTTGTTGCTCCGAAGAGTGCTACCTGATCTAAAATTCCAGACAAGTGTTAATTTCACTAAGTCTGAAATCTGTTTACCATATGCATTTTTGCCATGCTTGTTTGTACCTGTTAATGGATGAATTGGCCATAGCTCAGTGCCAGACTTTTGTTAAGCATCTTGAATGCATCCCTGCCATGTATTTTGTCGTCATGTTTGAGTGTTGTAGCATGTTCATCTCATTGCATTTAGATGGCTACTTGCTGTGAATCGCAGATCGTGGTCATATTTGAATCGCTTGCCATTTCCAAACCGTAACTCCGATTCCGGTGATCTTTATATCGTTTTCAAGCGATTTCATCTCATATTTCCAGTGGCACACTTGGTATTCCAAGTTGGGGCCAGGTTCATGCATCCTTTGTCAAATCTTGCATATGCATCCCGCATCGCATCCCGCATAGCATACCATCCTTGCATCATATTGTTTGAGCTTTGCACGTGGTTGATTGTGTTCCGTTTGCTTGTTTGTCTTGTTTGGGTAGAGCCGGGAGACGAGTTCGCTAACGAGGAGCCCATTGAGTTTTCTTTCGAGGATCCAGTCAACTCTGACAACTTTGCAGGCAAGATGATCATACCCTCGAAATCACTACTATCTTTGCTTTGCTAGATGCTCGCTCTTTTGGAATGCCAATGCTACGATGCCTACCATTTGCTTTCAAGCCTCCCAAATTGCCATGTCAAACCTCTAACCCACCATGTCCTAGCAAACCATTGTTTGGCTATGTTACCACTTTGCTCAGCCCCTCTTATAGCGTTGCTAGTTGCAGGTGAAGATTGGAGACCGTTCCTTGTTGGAACATTTATTTACTTGTTGGGATATCATTATATTGCATCTATATACTTGGTAAAGGGTGGAAGGCTCGGCCTCTCGCCTAGTGTTTTGTTCCACTCTTGCCGCCCTAGTTTCCGTCATATCGGTGTTATGTTCCCGGATTTTGCGTTCCTTACGCGGTTGGGTTATAGTGGGAACCCCTTGATAGTTCGCCTTGATTAATGCTTTTCCAGCAATGCCCAACCTTGGTTTTACCATCTGCCACCTAGCCTCTTTTTCCCTTGGGTTTACAGAGACCGAGGGTCATCTTATTTTAGCCCCCCCGGGCCAGTGCTCCTCTGAGTGTTGGTCCAACCGAGCGATGTCCGGGGCAACCAGGGGCAACTCTGGGCTAGCCTATCCTTCGTCTTGCTCATCCGGTGTGCCCTGAGAACGAGATATGTGCAGCTCCTATCAGGATTTGTCGGCACATTCGGGCGGTGTTGCTGGATTAGTTTTAACCTGTCGAAGTGTCTTGAAGAACCGAGGTACCGAGTCTGATCGGAACGTCTCGGGAGGAGGTCTATTCCTTCGTTGACCGTGAGAGCTTGTCATGGGCTAAGTTGGGACTCCCCTGCAGGGATTTGAACTTTCGAAAGCCATGCCCGCGGTTATGGGCAGATGGGAATTTGTTAATCTCCGGTTGTAGATAACTTGAACCTTAATTTAATTAAATTGAATCAACTGAGTGTGTTACCGTGATGGCCTCTTTTCGGTGGAGTCTGGGAAGTGGGCACGGTGTTGGAGTAATGCTTGCACAGGTTGTTCTCTAGTTTCTCGCTCGCGCTTTGCCTCCTCTTCTCGCTCTCTTTTGCGAATAGGTTAGTCACCATATATGCTAGTCGCTTGCTGCAGCTCCACTTATATTTACCTTGCCACACCTATTAAGCTTAAATAGTCTTGATCGCGAGGGTGAGAGATTGTTGAGTCCCCTATGGCTCACAGATTACTATTACACCAGATGCAGGGCCTGATGATTCCGCTCCAGGGGAAGCGCTCGAGCTCAAGTGGGAGTTCGACGAGGACTCTCAACGATACTATGTTTCCTTTCCTGATGACAGTAGTGGTGCCCAGTTTGGGGTGATCGGGACCGTGTCGCATGTTGGGTTGTCTTTTATTTTGGCGCCGTAGTCGGGCCATGAGTGTTTGGATGATGTAATGTTATTTATGTACCTTGATTGACGTGGCGAGTGTAAGCCAACTATGTTATCTCCCCTTTTTATTAATTATATTACATGGGATGTTTGTGAAGATTGCCTAACTTGCGACATATGCCTTCAATGAGATTATGCCTCTAAGTCGTGCCTCGACACGTGGGAGATATAGTCGCATCGAGGGTGTTACAAGTTGGTAACCAGAGCCTTCCCCGACCTCAAGAGCCCCACTGATTGATCGTTTTTAGCAGCCGAGTTGTGTCTAGAAAAATGTTTTGAGTCATTTAGGAATTATATATCAGAGAGTTTAGGAATTCTTTTTACTTCCCAGTCTCCTCATCACTCTGGTAAGGCATCCTGACGTAGAGTTTTGACTTTTCTCTTCTCAAATTTCACTAATTTTTTTTTAGGATCACGCGGGTATCTTGGAATCGTTCCGATGGTTTTATGACGAGAACATTTTCTTGGTGCCTCCTATCAGGGGTTTTGTGGAAGTGTCCTAGGGAGTTGAGCTCTGAGGTGCTGTCGTCATAATTTTATCGTTGCAGTTCTGGAATACCTGAGTTTAGTACGCCGACATCGAAAATCTCTTTTATGCATTTTGTTGGTGAGATAACCTCGATGCCACCCAGTACTGGGGTGGGAGTTCGGGAGTATCGCCATAACTTGTATAACGGATGCTTTTCGAATGTTGAGGTAGATGGTTTCCGAAGTTTTTCTCGGTTATGTGTTGAAGGATGGATACAGTTGGATGTAGGATTTGCTAGATTTGGGTGAGATATTATGCTTCCCCTATATCCCCAACACCTGATTGCATAACCGAAAAGGTTCGGGAGTTTCATAGGTGGGAATTCTAGTAGCTCTAGTTCTTCTTCCACGGATAGTTGGTTTGAGATTGGGATTTCTTACCGATTATTCGTTCTTGATCCGTACCTTGTTGATTTATTTCTGTACCTAAATTCTACGTGGCTTCTCAATTTATGGATATGTGACCATTTCAAGAGGAATGCATTCATTCATTTTGTTCGGATGTGAAGACTATATGTTGCAATTTTCATTCCATTGGATTCAGCTTCAATATTTGTCTATCAATGTGCTAATGGATGTCAACCTCTTCAGGATGGCTCCTCCAACGCGCACGACTCCGAATCATGATCCGCCACAACCTCCACCTCCTCCGGAGGCATGGCAAGCTGTGATGGCCGCAACCAATGCAAACACACAGTTGATCATGCAAATTCTTCAAGAGCGCAATCAAGGCAACCAAGGGAACCAAGGCAACAATCAGAATCACTTTGCTACACTCAACCAGTTCCTTGCTAACGGGCCAGAGACTTTCAGCAGTTGTGTTGAGGCAACCGATGCTGATGATTGGCTTGTGGATCTGTGCAAGTATTTCGAGTGCAGTAACGTCAGGCCTGAGGACTTCGTCAAGTTCGCTTCCTTCCAACTCAAAGATCAAGCTGCAGAATGGTTCAGCAGTACAAGGATTCTAGAGGTGGACGTGTGATCACTTGGGATGAATTCCGTCAAGATTTCAGAGCTCATCATATCCCTCAGAGCGTGGTTGAAAGCAAGCGTGAGGAATTCCGCAACCTGAAGCAAGGCTCTTTGTCTGTCTATGACTACAACAAGTTGTTTCAGAAACTCGCCCGCTTTGCCAAGCAGGACGTACCTGATGAGAAGAGCATGATATACCAGTTCTGGGGTGGTCTCAGAGAAGAAATTCATCTAGCTCTTGTTCTCTTTGAGCCCTTGAGGTACGATGAGTTCTACAACATGGCACTGAAGCAAGAGGCTGCTCAACTGAGGTGTGATGCTTCCAAGAAGCGAGCCAGAGATGTTACTCCTTATTCCTCTACTCAAGTGGCCAAGCAGCAGAAGTATTGGCTTCCTCCTCCTTCGTTTCGTCAGCCGTATCAGCAGAAGAGCAAAGGTGGCAGTGGTTCTTCCCACCCACCCAACCCTGGCTTTCAGAACAAGACTTCATCTCAAGCTCCAAGATCGAGTGCTCCATACCACCGTCCGCTTTCAGAGGTCACGTGCAACAAGTGCCAACAGAAGGGTCACTATGCCAACAAGTGTTTCAACCAGAGGCGTCTTCCTCCTCCTCCTCCTGTCAGATCGGCAAGTACAGCTATGGTCAAGCATAACACCAAGTCCGCCAAGGTCAACTTGCTAAATGCAGCTCAGGCAGAGGACTCGCCAGATGTGATTATGGGTAACCTTCCTATTAATGACATTCCCGCAAGAGTTCTTTTTGACACTGGTGCATCTTTATCATTTTTATCGAAGCCTTTTGCATCTATGCATGATGTGCATACTATTGATTTGCCTAAGCCGATAGCGGTTTCTTCTCCGGGTTTGTTCATGAACACCAAAATGATGGCTCCAGATGTTACTATCACATCGGGCGATTACAAGTTTCTTTCTTCTCCAACGGTTCTTGGTAACTCGGATATTGATCTTATTATCGGAATGGATTGGCTTACTAAGCACAAGGCACATCTTGATTGTGCAGCCAGGCAGATTCAATTGACTCATTCGTCTGAGGATGTAATTGTCTTTGCCGCTCGTGATGATACCATCCGTCTATTTTCTCTCAATGAGAAGGGTGAACTAGATGCTATCTCGTAGATTCCAGTCATTTGCGAATATCAAGACGTCTTTCCAGAAGAGCTTCCAGGAATGCCTCCGCACCGGCCAGTTGAACTCGTTATTGATCTTGAGCCTGATACGGAACCTATGTGCAAGCGTCCTTAAAAGCTCGGACCTGAAGAGTTGAAGGAGCTGAAGAAGCAACTCGATATTCAAGAAAGAATGGGTCTCATCCGGCCTAGTTCTTCTCCGTGGGGTTGTGGTGTTCTTTTTGTGAAGAAGAAGGATGGAACGGACCACTTTGTGTTGATTACCGTCCATTGAACAAGAAGACCATCAAGAACAAATACCCACTTCCCAACATCAATGAGCTGTTCGAACAACTCAAAGGTGCCCAAGTATTCTCCAAGCTTGATCTCCGTATGGGTTATCATCAGATTCGAATCTGTGAGCAAGATATTCCTAAGACGGCTTTCAGAACAAGCTATGGTTCATACGAATACACTGTCATGTCTTTTGGCCTCGTCAACGCTCCTCCGACATTCTCTCGCATGATGAAATTCATCTTCAACGCCTACACCAATGACTTCGTTTTGGTCTATCTCGACGACATTCTGGTTTTCTCGAAGAACAAGGAAGATCATGCCAAGCACTTGCGTTTGGTGCTTGATAAGCTAAGGGAACACCAGTTCTACGCCAGGTTCTCCAAGTGCGAATTTTGGCTCGATGAGGTTCTTTATCTTGGTCATATCATCTCTGCCAAGGGCATTGCAGTGAATCCTGAGAAGGTGTCTGCAATTGTGAATTGGGAACCTCCTCAGAACGTGAAGCAACTCCGTAGCTTCCTCGGTCTCGCAAGCTATTGCTGAAGATTCGTTGAAAACTTTTCTAAGATCGCGAAGCCTCTCTCAAATCTTCTCTAGAAGCATGTCAAGTGCGTCTGGTCTCCGGAGTGTGACATTGCTTTCAACACTTTGAAAGAGAAATTGATCACTACTCCAGTTCTGACTCCACCTGATGAATCCAAGCCGTACGAGGTCTTTTGTGACGCCTCTCTCCAAGGTCTTGGCGCAGTGTTGATGCAAGAGAAGAAAGTTGTTGCTTATACCTCTTGCCAGTTGAAGCCTAATGAGAAGAACTACCCTACTCATGATCTCAAGTTGGCGGCAGTTGTGCATGCTCTTTTGACATGGAGACATCTCTTATTGGGAAGAAAAGTGGACATTTTCACTGATCACAAAAGTCTCAAGTACATCTTTACTCAGCCTAATCTCAACCTCAGGCAAACTCGATGGGTCGAAATGATTCAAGAGTATAATTCGAGTATCAAGTATACTCTAGGCAAGGCCAATGTGATTGCTGACGCATTAAGCAGAAAGGCTCACTGCAACAGTCTGATTCTCAAGCCTTATCAACCCGAGCTTTGTGAAGCTTTCTGCAAACTTCATCTGCAAGTTGTTCCTCAAGGTTTCCTCATCAACCTTCAAGTCTCTCCTACCTTGGAAGACTAGATTCGCCAAGCTCAGCTTCTTGATGCTATGGTGAAAAAGGTGAAGATTGGGATTGCCAAGAGTCAACCCAAGTACAAGTGTTACCGCCTTGACGACAAGGACACTCTCTTCTTCGAGGATCGTATTGTTGTACCCAAAGGTGACCTCCGTAAAGTGATCATGAACGAGGCTCACAATTCTCTCCTCTCCATCCACCCTGGGAGCACGAAGATGTATCAGGACCTCAAGCAGGCTTATTGGTGGACTCGAATGAAGCGCAAGATTGCTCAATTCTGAATGAGTGTGATGTCTGCAGAAGAGTGAAGGCAGAACACCAAAGTCCAGCGGGTCTCCTCCAACCTCTTGCCATTCCAGAATGGAAGTTTGACCACATTGAGATGGACTTCGTGACTGGGTTTCCAAAGTCCAAGCGTGGCAATGATGCTATATTCGTTATCATCGACAAACTCACCAAAGTGGCTCACTTTCTGCCTATCAAAGAGTCAATCACTACAGCTCAATTGGCGGAACTCTATACCTCTAGAATTGTCTCTCTGCACGGTATCCCACAAGTGATCTCTTCAGACCGTGGCAACATCTTTACCTCCAAGTTTTGGGATTCTTTTTAGAAGGCCATGGGCACCAACATCCGTTTCAGCACAGCTTTCCATCCTCAAACTAGCGGTCAAGTCGAGCGTGTCAACCAGATTCTTGAAGATATGCTCAGGGCTTGTGTGATCTCCTTCGGCATGAAGTGGGAGGATTGTCTTCCTTATGCTGAATTCTCCTACAACAACAGTTTTCAAGCAAGTTCGGGCAAGGCCCCATTTGAAATTCTGTATGGCAGGAAGTGTCGTACCCCTCTCAACTGGTCCGAAACCGGTGAACGTCAGCTTTTGGGAAATGACTTAATCACAGAGGCAGAGGAAATGTGCAAAGTCATTCGAGATAACCTCAAAGCAGCCCAATCCCGCCAGAAGTGCTACTATGATAGTAAGCACCGTGATTTGGTTTTCGAGATCAGAGATCATGTTTACCTCCGCGTCTCTCCTATGAAAGGTACTCGTCGCTTCGGTATCAAAGGGAATCTTGCCCCCAGATACGTGGGACCTTTCAAGATTGTCAGCAAGAGAGGCGACCTCGCCTATCAACTCGAGCTTCCTTCAAACTTTGCAAATGTTCATGATGTGTTCCATGTCTCTCAGCTCCGAAAGTGCTTCAAGACTCCTGACCGCACCGTCAACTTCGAGGACATTGAGCTCCAAGAAGATCTCTCTTATCGTGAGCACCCAGTTGCTATTCTTGAAGAGACTGAACGCAAGACTCGCAACAAGTCAATCAAATTCCTCAAAGTCAAGTGGTCACACCATTCCGACTGTGAAGCTACCTGGGAACGCGAGGATCACCTCCGTTCTGAGTAACCGGCGTTCTTCCAGTCCTAGATCTCGGGACGAGATCCTTTCGTAGTGGTGGAGTGTTGTAACACCCCGGATATGACTTTCCCAATATGTATTCCAACTCTTGCCGTTTCCGGCGTTAAGTTATTTTATTTTCTCGGGTTCGGGTTTTTGTCTCCGTGTGTTGTTATCGTTGTCATGCATCTCATATCATGTAATCATGTGCATTGCATTTTCATACGTGTTCTTCTCATGCATCCGAGCATTTTCCCCGTTGTTCGTTTTGCATTCCGGTGCTTCATTCTCCTCCGGTGGTCATTTCTACCTTTCTTTCGTGTGTGGGGATTAAATATTTCTGGATTGGACCGAGACTTGCCAAGCGGCCTTGGTTTACTACCGGTAGACCGCCTGTCAAGTTTCGTATCATTTGGACTTCGTTTGATGCTCCAACGGTTAACCGAGGGACCGAAAAGGCCTCGTGTGTGTTGCAGCCGAACACCCATCCAATTTGGCCCAAAACCCACCAAAACCCTCTCCATCATCTAGAGCGTTCGATCACGATTGCGTGGCCGAAAACCGCACCTCATTTGGACTCTCCTAGCTCCCTCTATGCCTATATATACCTCCCCCATTCCAAATACGGATCTCTTCTCTTCGGAACCCTAGAATCCCAGATCCGCGCGCCGGACATGTCCGTTTCTCGCCGGACACGCTGCGTCGCCGCCCCGAGCCACTGAACAAGAGCCACGTGGCACGCCGGCCACCTCCCGCGCCGCGGCCCGCCGAGCCCAGGGCAGGCCCCCGAGGCCCGGTCGCCGCCACCAACCGCCCGAGGGGCGCCGCCCTCGTTGCGCCGCCCGTCTCCTCTCGCCGGCGCCGCCCCGCCGCCGTCCAGCTAGCTCCACGCCGGCGCCGACCCCGCCGCCGCTGCGTCGCTCGCCGGCCGTCTCCGCCATCGTCGCCTCGCCGCCACCGCGGCCGGAACCGCCGCAGGGGACGCCGCCCCGCCGTCCGGCCTCCCCTCGTCTCCGGCAACTCCCTCGCCGGACCACCTCGACTCCGGCCGGCCCCTCCTCTCCGACGAGTTCGTCGTCATCTACAGTGTTCTCCGGCGACCGCCTCGGGAAGCATGCAGATCTGGATCTCGTCTGGTTGACTTTCTCCCGAAACCCTAGTTCATGTGCCCATCTTCATCATGCTACAACTTTGCATCCGTAGCTCCGATTTGGGCATATAGCATATCAAAATGTTCGCTCAGAGAGTACATCATTTCATTCCATTGCATCATTTTCATTTGAGTTCATCTTGATGACCGAAATGCTGTTAGAAGAGTGCTACTTGAGATAATTATCAGATCTGCTACTCCATTTAGATATTTGTCATTTTTGCCATGATTATTGTGTGCATGATATGCCCATGAGCTCTACATATGTTTTGTTAAGGGTTTTGCCATCTTTCCAGAGGGGCAACCCATGTATTTTTGTGATGTGTGGTGACTAGCACAAGCTTGCAAAGTGAGGCACTTGGTAATGCTGATTTCAGGGACTTAGCATTTCCACTAAGTCCTTGACCTGTTTATCTCATGTTGCCATATGTTCATGTTGTTTCCTAGTGATCCATGCCTCTTTTGAGGATGATCAGTAAGGATGTTTTGCTAATATTGTAGTGCTCTATCCATCCATGTCTTTGTTTGCAATTATGGAGAACCCTAGCTTGAGTCAATCGAGCTCTACTTTTGCTACTTCGTGAATCTGGGCAGATTGTCTACTTGTTAGCGATTTTGCCGATGATGTTGTAGTTGATCCGTGCATGCTATGTTATTGTTCTTGCCATTTCTAGCTTGCATTTTGTGTATTATTGATGGATGTATGCTTAGCTTTTCATGAATTGCTCCGTAGTGAGTGCATCGAGTTCGTAAACATGCCTACTTGATATCTGTTTCAGCATGTGCCAGTTTTCACTGAGTCTGAAAACTGATTATGCTTTTGCTATGTTCACATGCTTGCAATAGTGTTTTCTGATCCCTTTTGGCTCAAGGTCACTAAGGGACTTTTGTTAAGCTTTTGAGTAGCTCCATGCCATGTTTTACTTTGCCATGTTCAGGTCCTGTAGCATGTAGTTTTGTTGCTCCGAAGAGTGCTACCTGATCTGAAATTCCAGACAAGTGTTAATTTCACCAAGTCTGAAATCTGTTTACCATATGCATTTTTGCCATGCTTGTTTGTACCTATTAATGGATGAATTGGCCGTAGCTCAATGCTAGACTTTTTAAGCATCTTGAATGCATCCCTACCATGTATTTTGTTGTCATGTTTGAGTGTTGTAGCATGTTCATCTCATTGCATTTAGATGGCTACTTGCTGTAAATCGCAGATCGTGGTCATATTTGAATCGCTTGCCATTTCCAAACCGTAACTCCGATTCCGGTGATCTTTATATCGTTTTCAAGCGATTTCATCTCATCTTTCCAGTGGCACACTTGGTATTCCAAGTTGGGGCTAGGTTCATGCATCCCTTGTCAAATCTTACATATGCATCCTGCATAGCATACCATCCTTGCATCATATTGTTTGAGCTTTGCACGTGGTTGATTGTGTTCCGTTTGCTTGTTTGTCTTGTTTGGGTAGAGCCGGGAGACGAGTTCGCTAACGAGGAGCCCGTTGAGTTTGCTTTCGAGGATCCAGTCAACTCTGACAACTTTGCAGGCAAGATGATCATACCCTCGAAATCACTACTATCTTTGCTTTGCTAGATGCTCGCTCTTTTGCAATGCCAATGCTATGATGCCTACCATTTGCTTTCAAGCCTCCCAAATTGCCATGTCAAACCTCTAACCCACCATGTCCTAGCAAACCATTGTTTGGCTATGTTACCGCTTTGCTCAGCCCCTCTTATAGCGTTGCTAGTTGCAGGTGAAGATTGGAGACCGTTCCTTGTTGGAACATTTATTTACTTGTTGGGATATCATTATATTGCCATGTTATCTTAATGCATCTATATACTTGGTAAAGGGTGGAAGGCTCGGCCTCTCGCCTAGTGTTTTGTTCCACTCTTGCCGCCCTAGTTTCTGTCATATCGGTGTTATGTTCCCGGATTTTGTGTTCCTTACGCGGTTGGGTTATAATGGGAACCCCTTGATAGTTCGCCTTGATTAAAGCTTTTCCAGCAATGCCCAACCTTGGTTTTACCATTTTCCACCTAGCCTCTTTTTCCCTTGGGTTTCCGGAGCCCCAGGGTCATCTTATTTTAGCCCCCCCGGGCCAGTGCTCCTCTGAGTGTTGGTCCAACCGAGCGATGTCCGGGGCTACCAGGGGCAACTCTGGGCTGGCCTACCCGACGTCTTGCTCATCCGGTGTGCCCTGAGAACGAGATATGTGCAGATCCTATCGGGATTTGGCACATTCGGGCGGTGTTGCTGGATTAGTTTTAACCTGTCGAAGTGTCTTGAAGAACCGAGGTACCGAGTCTGATCGGAACGTCTCGGGAGGAGGTCTATTCCTTCGTTGACCGTGAGAGCTTGTCATGGGCTAAGCTGGGACTCCCCTGCAGGGATTTGAACTTTCGAAAGCCGTGCCCGCGGTTATGGGCAGATGGGAATTTGTTAATGTCCGATTGTAGATAACTTGAACCTTAATTAAATTAAATTGAATCAACTGAGTGTGTTACCGTGATGGCCTCTTTTCGGTGGAGTCCGGGAAGTGGACACGGTGTTGGAGTAATGCTTGCGCAGGTTGTTCTCTAGTTTGTCGCTCGCGCTTTGCCTCCTCTTCTCGCTCTCTTTTGCGAATAGGTTAGTCAGCATATATGCTAGTCGCTTGCTGCAGCTCCTCTTATATTTACCTTCCCACACCTATTAAGCTTAAATAGTCTTGATCGCGAGGGTGCGAGATTGCTGAGTCCCCTATGGCTCACAGATTACTATTACACCAGATGCAGGGCCTGATGATTCTGCTCCAGGGGACGCGCTCGAGCTCAAGTGGGAGTTCGACGAGGACTCTCAACGATACTATGTTTCCTTTCCTGATGATCAGTAGTGGTGCACAGTTTGGGGTGATCGGGACCGTGTCGCATGTTGGGTTGTCTTTTATTTTGGCGCCGTAGTCGGGGCATGAGTGTTTGGATGATGTAATGTTATTTATGTACCTTGATTGACGTGGCGAGTGTAAGCCAACTATGTTATCTCCCCTTTTTATTAATTATATTACATGGGATGTTTGTGAAGATTGCCTAACTTGCGACATATGCCTTCAATGCGATTATGCCTCTAAGTCGTGCCTCGACACGTGGGAGATATAGTCGCATCGAGGGTGTTACAGATGGGCTCAAGAAGGCCATGGGGGATCAAGTTCCGGCAGTAGCAGAAGAAGACATCCTTCAACATCACCACAACCTCTTTACCCCAATGGAGATTGAAGCTTTCAAGATGATTGAGTTAGCTCGCATTCAAAACAAGTATCTCACAAGTGAAAATATTTTGTTGAAGGAGCATATCATCGCACTCAAGGGTATTATCCGCAAATTGGAGGATATCTTACACTCGATGTGCGACTACCCATCATAACCAACACCTTCTTCACCAACAAAGAAGAACTGAGCCTCGGGTATGGGGACTCCCCTTGGCAACTTCCTAGCTTGGGGGAGTGCCCCGGTATCGTATCACCATCACACTCCTATCTTTACCCTTTTTCTTAGTTCGGTCCTTTTGCTAATATTTTGATCTAGTAGAATAAAGTTTTAGTATGATTTAGTTTTGAGTTTTTCTTCTTGATCCTTCTATGTAATCGAGTTCGTGAGCTATATATAACAAAGATTAGTGTTGAGACAAGGGCTTGATTATTTTTCTATGATCTTGAGGGAATAAAATAAAAGAGAAGAAATAGAAAGAAATAAAGAGATCATATGGATCTTATGGAGAGTAATGAGCTCACATATAAAGAGTATGGTGAATAAAAGTTGTTGAGAGTTGGCAAACATAGTTTTGGTCATCGTTGTAATTAATAGGAAGTAATAAAGAAAGAGAGTTTTTCACATATAAATATACTATCTTGGACATCTCTTGTAATTGTGAGCACTCATTAAAGTATGATATGCTAAAGAGTTGACGTTGGACAATGAAGACAACGTAATGGGTTATGTTTTCTTACATTTGAGATAAATTATATTGTCATGGATTATCCAACATGTTGAGCTTGCCTTTCCCTCTGTTGCTAGCCAATTTCTTTGCACCAAGTAGAGATACTACTTGTGCTTCCAAATATCCCTAAACCCAGTTTTGCCATGAGAGTCCATCATATCTACCTATGATTGAGTAAGATCCAACAAGTAAGTTGTCATCGTTGCAAGCAATAAGAATTGCCCTCTAAATATGTATGACTTATTAGTATGGAGAAAATAAGCTTTATACGATCTTGTGATGTGGAAGAAACAAAAGCGACGGACTGCATAATAAAGTTCCATATCACAAGTGGCAATATAAAGTGACATTCTTTTGCATTAAGATTTCGTGCATCCAACCATAAAAGCACATGACAACCTCTGCTTCCCTCTATGAAGGGCCTATCTTTTATTCTTGTGTTATACTTCATGCAAAGAGTCATGGTGATATTCACCTTTCCTTTTTACATTTTATCCTTTGGCAAGCACAATGTGTTGGAAGGATCCTGATATATATGGCTAATTGGATGTGGGTTTTCATGAACTATTATTGTTGACATTACCCTTGAGGTAAAATGTTGAGAGGCAAAACTACAAGCCCCTGTCTTTCTCTATGTCCGATTAAAACTTCATAACCATAAATATCGTGTGAGTGTTAGCAATTATGAAAGACTAAAAGATGGTTGAGTATGTGGACTTGCTGAGAAGCTCTTATATTGACTCTTTCCTATGTTATGATAAATTGCAGTTGCTTCAATGACTGAGATTATAGTTTGTTAGTTTTCAATGAAGTTTCTGATTCATAATTGAGTATGTGAATGAATTGTTACTTTAGCATGGGAGATCATATGACAATATATATATATATATATATGTGTGTGTGTGTGTGTGTGTGTGTGTTGCTGTTCTAAGAATGATCATGATGCCCTCATGTCCGTATTTTATTTTATCGACACCTCTATCTCTAAACATCATATTTTTCGATATTGCTTTCGCTTGAGGACAAGCGAGGTCTATGCTTGGGGGAGTTGATACGTCCATTTTGCATCATGCTTTTATACCGATATTTATTGCATTATAGGTTGTTATTACACGTTATGTCACAATACTTATGCCTATTCTCTCTTATTTTACAAGGTTTACATGAAGAGGGAGAATGCCGACAGCTGGAATTCTGGGCTGGAAAAGGAGAAAATATTAGAGACCTATTCTCTGCACAGCTCCAAAAGTCCTGAAACTTCACGGAAGTTATTTTTGGAATTAATAAAAAATATTGGCGAAAGAATCCACCAGAGGGGCCCCACACCCTGGCCACGAGGGTGGGGGCGCGCCCTACCCCCTGGGGGCGCCCCCTGGCTCGTGGGCCCCCTGACAGGCCTCCGGTGCCCATCTTCTGCTATATGAAGTCTTTCGTTCGAGGAAAAATCAGAAGCAAGCTTTCGGGAAGAAACTCTGCCGCCAATCTAAGGCTCCAGCAGAGCTGTTCTGCCGGGGAAACTTCCCTCTGGAAGAGGGAAATCATCACCATCGTCATCAGCAACGATCCTCTCATTGGGAGGGGGTCAATCTCCATCAACATCTTCACCAGCACGATATCATCTCAAACCCTAGTTCATCTCTTGTATCCAATCTTTGTATCCAAACCTCAGATTGGTACCCGTGGGTTGCTAGTAGTGTTGATTACTCCTTGTAGTTGATGCTAGTTGGTTTACTTGGTGGAAGATCATATGTTCAGATCCATTATGCATATTAATACCCCTCTAATTATGAACATGAATATGCTTTGTGAGTAGTTACGTTTGTTCCCGAGGACATGGGAGAAGTCTTGCTATAAGTAGTCATGTGAATTTGGTATTCGTTCGATATTTTGATGAGATGTATGTTGCCATCCCTCTAGTGGTGTTATGTGAATGTCGACTACATGACACTTGATCATTGTTTGGGCCTAGAGGGAGGCATTGGGAAGTAATAAGTAGATGATGGGTTGCTAGAGTGACAGAAGCTTAAACCCTAGTTTATGCATTGCTTCGTAAAGGGCTGATTTGGATCCATATGTTTCATGCTATGGTTAGGTTTACCTTAATACTTCTGTTGTAGTTGCGGATGCTTGCAATGGGGTTAATCATAAGTGGGATGCTTGTCCAAGTAAGGACAGTACTAAGAACCAGTCCACCCACATATCAAATTATCAAAGTACCGAACGCGAATCATATGAACGTGATGAAAACTAGCTTGACGATAATTCCCATGTGTCCTCGGGAGCGCTTTCCTTCATATAAGAGTTTGTCCAGGCTTGTACTTTGCTACAAAAAGGATTGGGCCATCTTGCTGCACCTTATTTACTTTTATTACTTGCTACTCGTTACAAATTACCTTATCACAAAACTATCTGTTACCGATAATTTCAGTGCTTGCAGAGAATACCTTATTGAAAACTGCTTATCATTTCCTTCTGCTCCTCGTTGGGTTCGACACTCTTACTTATCGAAAAGGCTATGATAGATCCCCTACACTTGTGGGTCATCAATCAACAAGGATGATGGGATCGCCATGGGGGATCAAGTTCCGGTAGTAGAAGACGAAGACATCCTTCAACCTCATCACAATCTCCTTACCCCAATGGAGATGGAAGCTTTCAAGATGATTGCGTTAGTTCACATTCAAAACAAGTATCTCACAAGTGAAAATATTTTGTTGAAGGAGAATATCATCGCACTCAAGGGCATTATCCGCAAATTGGAGGATCTCCTATGCTCGATTTGCGACTATCCATCATCACCATCATCTTGATCACCAACAAAGAAGAACTGAGTATCGGGTATGGGCACTCCCCTTGGCAACCGCCAAGCTTGGGGGAGGTGCCCCGGTATCATATCACCATCACACTCCTATCTTTACCGTTTTTCTTAGTTCGATCCTTTTGGTAATATCTTGATCTAGTAGCATAAAGTTTTAGTATGATTTAGTTTTGAGTTTTGCTTTATGATCCTTCTATGTAATCGAGTCCTTGAGCTATATAATAAAGATTAGTTATGAGTCAAGTGTTTGATTATATTGCTATGATCTGGAGGGAATAAAAATAAAAGAGAAGAGAAAGAATAAAAATAAATAAAGAGATCATATGGATCTTATGGAGAGTAATGACTTCACATATAAAGAGTATGATGAATAAAAGTTGTTGAGAGTTGACAAACATAGTTTTGGTCATAGTTGCAATTAATAGGAAGTAATAAAGAAAGAGAGCTTTTAACATATAAATATACTATCTTGGACATCTTTTATGATTGTGAGCACTCATTAAAGTATGACATGCTAAAGAGTTGATGTTGGACAAGGAAGACAATGTAATGGGTTGAGCTTGCATTTCCCCCTCATGCTAGCCAAATTCTTTGCACAAAGTAGTGATACTACTTGTGCTTCTGAATATCCTTAAACCCAGTTTTGCCATGAGAGTCCACCATATCTACCTATGGATTGAGTAAGATCCTTCAAGTAAGTTGTCATTGTTGCAAGCAATAAAAATTTCTCTCTAAATATGTATGATTTATTAGTGTGGAGAAAATAAGCTTTATACGGTCTTGTGATGTGGAAGAAAAAAAAGCGACAGCTGCATAATAAAGGTCCGTATCACATGTGGCAATATAAAGTGAAGTTCTTTCGCATTAAGATTTTGTGCATCCAACCATAAAAGCACATGACAACCTCTGCTTCCCTCTACGAAGGGCATATCTTTTACTTTTTTCTTATACTTCATACAAGAGTCATGGTGATCTTCACCTTTCCTTTTTACATTTTATCCTTTGGCAAGCACATTGTGTTGGAAAGATCCAGATATATATATATATATATATATATATATCCAATTGGATGTAAGTTTTCATGAACTATTATTGTTGACATTACCCTTGAGGAAAAAAGGTTGGGAGGCAAAACTATAGGCCCCTATCTTTCTCTGTGTCCGATTGAAACTTCATACCCATAAATATTACCCTTGATGTTACTTCATACCCAATTGCTTCAATGACTGAGATTATAGTTTGTTAGTTTTCAATGAAGTTTCTGATTCATACTTGAAACTGTGAATGAATTGTTACTTTATCATAAGAAATCATATGACTATATATATATATATATATATATTGTTGTTCTAAGAATGATCATGATGCCCTCATGTCTGTATTTTGTTTTATCGACACCTTTATCTCTAAAAATGTGGACATATTTTTCGATATCGGCTTCCTCTTGAGGACAAGCGAGGTCTAAGCTTGGGGGAGTTGATACGTACATTTTGCATCATGATTTTATATCGATATTTATTGCATTATGGGTTGTTATTACACATTATGTCACAATACTTATGCCTATTCTATCTTATTTTACAAGGTTTACATGAAGAGGGAGAATGCCGGCAGCTGGAATTCTGGGTTGGAAAAGGAGCAAATATTAGAGACCTATTCTACACAACTCCAAAAGTCCTGAAACTTCACGGGAACACGTTTTGGAATATATATAAAAATTGGTGAAAGAATTAACCAGAGGGGGCCCGCCCCCTGGCCACGAGGGTGGGGGCGCACCCTACCCCCTGGGTGCGCCCCCTGTCTCGTGGACCCCCTAGCAAGCCTCTGATGCCCATCTTCTTCTATATGAGGCCTTTCGTCCGAGAAAAAATCATAAGCAAGCTTACGGGACAAAACTCCGCCGCCACGAGGCGGAACCTTGGCGGAACCAATCTAGGGCTCCGGCGGAGCTGTTCTGCCGGGGAAACATCCCTCCGGGAGGGGGAAATCATCACCATCGATCCTCTCATCGGGAGGGTTCAATCTTCATCAACATCTTCACCAACACCATCTCATCTCAAACCCTAGTTCATCTCTTGTATCCAATATTTGTCTCCAAACCTCAGTTTGGTACCTGTGGGTTGCTAGTAGTGTTGATTACTCCTTGTAGTTGATGCTAGTTGGTTTACTTGGTGGAAGATCATATGTTCAGATCCTTTATGCATATTAATACCTCTCTGATTATGAACATGAATATGATTTGTGAGTAGTTACGTTTGTTCCTGAGGACATGCGAGAAGTCTTGCTATAAGTAGTCATGTGAATTTGGTATTCGTTCGATATTTTGATGAGATGTATGTTGTCTTTCCTCTAGTGGTATCATGTGAACGGCGACTACATGACACTTTACCACTGTTTGGGCCTAGAGGATGGCATTGGGAAGTTATAAGTAGATGATGGGTTGCTAGAGTGATAGAAGCTTAAACCCTAGTTTATGAGTTGCTTCGTAAGGGGCTGATTTGGATCCATATGTTTCATGCTATGGTTAGGTTTACCTTAATACTTATTTTGTAGTTGTGGATACTTGGAATAGGGGTTAATCATAAGTGGGATACTTGTCCAAGGAAGGGTAGTACCGAACGTGAATCATATAAACATGATGAAAACTAGCTTGACGATAATTCCCATGTGTCCTCGGGAGCACTTTCCTTTATAAAAGAGTTTGTCCAGACTTGTCCTTTGCTACAAAAAGGATTGGGCCATCTTGCTGCACCTTATTTACTTTTATTACTTGCTACCCGTTACAAATTACCTTATCACAAAACTATCTGTTACCGATAATTTCAATGCTTACAGAGAATACCTTACTGAAAACTGCTTATCATTTCCTTCTGCTCCTCGTTGGGTTCGACACTCTTACTTATCGAAAGGACTACAATAGATCCCCTATACTTGTGGGTCATCATACCCCCAAATTCCTCACCTCACTACTACATAAAACCCCAGCTCCCCTTCTTCCTCACTACTACAGAAAACCCCCACCTTCCCTTCTTCTTCACTCGCACTACAACTAGGCTCATCATTCGTTACTCTGCTCAAATCTGTGAGCTCGATGCGACGCCCTCGAGGAAAATGGAGTCGTCTGATCCCAGCGCCAAGAAGATGAGGCTCTTGCTAGAGGCGACACCTGTTGTAGATCCCACACCCGACAGCGCGGGGAGAAGCGGCGAGCCCGTCCCCACCGTATCCCACGAACCCGTAGAATCTTGGGTGGACCGCATCAGTGATCTCTCGGACGCCATCCTTGGGGAGATCATCTCGCTTCTCCCCCAAGTCTTCTCAATTCGGTGGCGCCCTCTATGGTGTGTCGTGCCCCTTAATCTCGACTGTTGTCAGATATCTCTATTCGGTGATTTTGAACTCCCCAGGGACATCATCTCCTCCCACCAGGGCTCCGTTCAAAGCCTCTGCATCCCGTCATGCTACTTGAGCAAGCATACCATGCCCTGCACGGTGGACGCCTGGCTCAAATCCCCTGAATTCATAGAACTACATTTGCTTGAGTTCTACTATTCCCTAGGAAATCACCTAACAGATACTGAATGCCATGTACTTGTGCCCTCAGCACCGATGTCTATCTCGCGGTTTTCCTCCTCTCTCCACACCGCCACCTTTGCGCTGTGCTACCAACCAGACAATCTGGTATTAAACCATTGACTCCCATTTCTCAAAAAACGTTCACTTGTGCGGGTTTGTATATCGGAGGCCTCATTGCACAGCATCATCCACTCCAGTTGCCCTGCCCTGGAGTCCTTGGTGCTTGTTTTCACAGTTAGAATAGGTTGTCTCCAAATAAAGTTGCCTAACCTTGTAAGAATTGGAATTTTTTTGATGGAAGGTAGCTCATCATCCAAGATGCCCCTTCACCTCAAAGGTTGATCCTTGCTTCTAGTTATTCGCCGTCGCAAATAACTCAAGTGAGGATTCCATTCAAAGTAATGTAACAGGAGCACCATCTTCAAAACTTCTCGGGATCCGGAGTTTTTTGATAAAAGGTCCCATCCTTCAATATCATGATTGGGTCAACCAGGCCAGATCATAAGTGAAATAGTTTGATCGGGTCGACTAGGTCAGGCCACTCTGCGCCTAAGCTGGAGACCTTGGGTGTAATACATGATCTCTGTGCTCATTTCAAGATGGTGTTTGGCTCCACAGTTCTGCAGGTACGTACTTTATATTATCATCTACACTTGTAACCATAAGCTGCATTTTAAATTTTTGCACATAAGTTATATATCATCTTGGAGTACACATTTTGTACTAATATTATGTTCTATGCTCAGTGAAGAGTTTCTCCATGGATAGCCTATCAATGGTGCTAGATTCTGTCAAGATCTTATATATCCAAATGAATAATTTTGATCTGAACAAGATTATTGGCTTGCTGCAATACTTTCCATGTCTGGAGAAGTTGTATATAAAGGTGATAATTTCACGCACATTGGAAGCCTGCATATAGCGTACTAGAATTAACCGTTCAATTGTTGCTCTTTCGACACTCTTTTTTTAGACCCTAACTATTTTCAATCTTCTTGTCTATTTAGGCAACAGGACGGGGTAAGAAAGTTACAACCAACCGGTGGATTCGTAAGCACCGGGATTTTCTCACTTCTCATGACATTCGATTGAAGACAATAACGCTAGAACGATATGTAGCCAACCATGCTAACTCTAGATTTGTCACATTCTTCCTGCTGAATGCGAGGTTACTGATACGTCTCCATTGTATCTATAATTTTTGATTGTTTCATGCCAATATTATACAACTTTCACATATTTTTGGCAACTTTTTAAATGATTTATTGGACTAACCTATTGATCCAGTGCCTAGTGCCAGTTCATGTTTACTGCATGTTTTTTGTATCGTAGAGTATACATATCAAACGAAGTCCAAATGAAATGAAATTTTACGGAGAATTATTTTGGAATATATGTGATTTTTGGGAGTTGGAATCACCACAAACCGAGGCCCACGCACCCCACAAGACACCGGGGCGCACCAGAGGCCCCTGGAGCGTGGTGGTGGGTTGTGCCCTCCTTGAACATCGGTTGGAGCTCTACTTTGGGTGCAAGGAAGCTTATGTCCGGAAAAAGTTGTGTTAAAATATCAGTGCAATCGGAGTTATGGATGTCCCGGAATATAAGAAATGGTTTTCGACCAGATCTGGGGAACGCGAAACAGAAGAGAACAGAGAGGGAGATCCAATCTTGGAGGGGCTCCCTCCCCTCCACCACCATGGAGTCCATGGACCAGAGGGGGAATTCTCCTCCCATCTAGGGGGAGGCCAAGGAAGAAGAAGAAGGAGGGGGCTCTCTCCCCCTCTCTCCAAGTGGCACCGGAGTGCCGCCGGGGCTAGGATCGTGACGGCGATCTACATCAACAATCTTGCTACCGTCAACACCAACTCTCTCCCCCTCTATGTAGCGGTGTAACACCCCTTCTCCTTGTAGTAATCTCTACTTAAACGTGGTGCTCAACTCCATATATTATTTCCCAATGATCTATGGTTATCCTATGATGTTTGAGTAGATCCGTTTTGTCCTGTGGGTTAATCTTGATCTTGGTTGGTATGATTGTATATTTTATTTATGGTGCTATCCTACTATGCCCTCCGTCTCTCGCAAATGTGAGGGGTCCCCGTTGTAGGGTGTTGCAATATGTTCATGGTTTGCTTATTGTCAGTGTTGCGGGGGTGATAGCGGCCTAAACGCGGATAAGTGGGTTATGGTATATGGGAGTAAAGAGGACTTGATGCTTAATGATATGGTTGGGTTTCACGACCTTAATGATCTTTAGTCATTGCGGATGCTTCCTAGGGGTTCAATCATAAGTGCATATGATCCAAGTAGAGAAAGTATGTTAGCTCATGCCTCCCACTCATGTAAAATTGCAAGAATGATACTGGTACTTGTTATCGATTACATAAGGACAAATGACTTTCTTGATGACAAAAGCTATCCACTTTTATTACCTTGCAATTTATTCATAGTTTTATTCTCGCAAAGTACTCGTAGTTTTATTCTTGCAAAATAGTTTCATACTTGTTTCCGGTAAAGCAATCGTCAAGTGTGTGTACAGTTGTATCGGTGGTCGATAGAACTTGAGGGAATATTTGTTCTGCCTTTAGCTCCTCGTTGGGTTCGACACTCTTATTTATCGAAGAAGGCTACAAACGATCCCCTATACTTGTGGTTTATCAGTTACTATTGTCCATCAGGCTTAAGTTTATCAGTGGCATGGTTTTGACGGATGGGTATGTCAAAGAGCAAAAGAAGGAGCTTCAGGTGGACAAAAGAGCTTCTGAACATCCCGGGCTTCTATTTACAACATATTGTGGTCATAATCTAGTAAATTTTATGACCCAGGATGTTCATTCTATGGACCTGACCAATCTATTTGACTGTGATTGCCAAAAACAGTGCCGGAGTTAGATTTTGTTGCCCTTTTCAATCTGGGTTTTGTCTAAACCTGATGAACAATTAACCCTCGTGCTTTTCTACAGTTTGTAAGCTAGAGTTAGATGTTCTTGCCCTTTTCAACTCAGATGTGACTGTCATATTTTCTTTGAAACAAGGCAAATGGCTTGCCATTCATTTAATTTAGAGTGAAATACTGTAACAAATCCCAACCAGGGGAAATAACATCACTCTCGCTAGACGCTTGAGCTCACTGTGCATTACAGAAGCCAAGTGATTAGTCCCCACTAGCACCCACAAAATTATTTTGAACTAGCACACCAAATGGGCTGTAAATTTTCATAAGAAAGGCTGCATGACCGTGACAGATTTGGATTCTGACATTTGGGACCCACGAGTAAATAGCACACCCAAGGTGATGTCGACTCACTAGCTAGTCAACAAATGATTCTACCTAGCAATCGTTGGATTGACATCCAACATCTGTCGTGTATCTTCTATCTCTCGTCTTCTTCCACCAGCCGCCCAAACCAAACCACCCCGTCGGCTCTGCCTGCTCCCGCCTCCCATGGCTGGTTGCGCCTCCTCCGCCCTATTGGACAGTCACTCCCTCTAATCCCCCACACGTCCTGTTATTCTCCGGCAACGTCAACCCCAACACGCACCCGAACCAGTCAACCCTCGTACTCCCCTCCGCCTGTGACTGGACCGACGCATCTTCCATGGCTCCTGTTTGTTCTATCCGAGGCCTCGCCGTCATCCTCCGCCTTGGTTCGCCCGTCGTGCGCGGTGCGCCGCCCTCTTGTGTTGTCAACGTCGTCAACAACTAAGAGGAACAAGGAGATGAATGTACGTGGAGAGGATTACAATAGGGACCCACCAGTGTCATGGAAGTACGCAAGCAAGTGCCTCATTATTACAAGCCCAAAAAATGGTTCCTCCTAATCATTGGACATCTGGGGCTCACGCCATTGTCACCGTAGTCAATAAACGAGAGAATTACACAACGAGCGGCTGACACCAGGAACCCAACAGGTCGCGTTATTGTTATTTACTTTTTTTAGGAACAAGCAGTGGTTGTTTATACTAGTTTTAGCGACAGATCAGGGTAACAACGGGGTTCTGCGGGGGCTATGGCCCATCTAGCCAGGGTTTTATTTATGTTTACCGCATCATGAGCCCAGTTGTGTTTTTTTCTTGCTGAAAATGGCTAGCCCAGTTCTACTTTTTTAAAGAAATACCCAAATGAGGCCTACTTGCTTTGTCAGCCCTGCTGGGCTGCAAATCTATTCAAGACAAGGAGAGTTTCATTCGGTTTGCCCAGAAAATGGGCTATCAGTAATGAGAAATGGGGTGTACATTTTTAGAACACATCAAACCGGGAATTAGTTTCAAAAAAATTTTATTAAAAGATTTTAAATTCCATTGATTTTTATGCCTGGACAATTATTTGGATTTTATATTTATATAAATTATTTTTTAAAATAGTTTGACTGTGACTCAAAATTTCGGGATTAAACACAGTTGACCACACCAAAATATGCAAAATTTTGTATAATTTTTAACCCTGGCCACAATATGGGCTGTAATGGTAAGAAAAAGAAGATGGGCTCCAAAAAAATCCTTAAGAATTAGCAAATGGGCTGTAAATTATTAGAAATAATGGCAGATGGGTTGGATGATGTTTTCCACAGATTTGAGGCTGACTTGTGCGCCTACTATAGGTTGACGCGTGCGCTTTCCTAAAAAAAGGTTGATGCACACGCAACGCCGTGTCAACTTAGTCAACACATGAGAGGAGTGACTGTTGGATATTCATCCAACGGCCGTCGTGCTTCTTCAGTCTCTGCTCTTCCTGCTCCAGTCGCTCAAACAAGTGTCGGCGGGACTGCCTGCTTCCTCCTCCCGCGGCCGGTTGTGCTATCGCGCAGGCCTCACCGCCCCACTGTACCATCGCTGGCCTAGCCATCCCTCTACTCACCCACACCTGTTGTTATTCTCTGGTGAGGGCAGACGAACCAGTAAACCCTCGTACACCCCTCCGCGTGGGAAACAACTGTCGATTCTTCCCTGGCTTTGTGTCCTTCCCTTCCTAGGCCTCGCCGTCGTCCACCGCCCTGGTGCTCTCGACGCGGTGTGGTCAATGTGGTGAACGAACAACATCCATCGGAAGTGGATTGTATGTGGCGAGGCTGACAACTGGGTCCATGGCCGCACACAAGGAAATGCCTCCTTATTATGCGCAAAATAATGATTCATCCACCTGACAGCTAGGACCCACCAGAAGGGCCTCTGTATTTTTGGAAAAAACGTTCCTCCCACTGACAGGTCGGACCCACCAGCTATATCTTCGCACGCAAGGAAGTGCCTCCGTATTACGCACAAAAAAAATGAATACACCCCCTGCTAGCTGGGACCGACAGTAGTTGGAGGCTAACTTGTGGGCCTACTGGCGTAGACCGAGGGCTTTGTCAACTTAGTAAATATGAACGATTCTAGCTTCAGTGACCGTCTGATGTCCATGCAACGGCTTTAGTGCTTCTTCAACCTCTGGTCTTCTTGCTCCAACCGCCCAAACCGGCGCCGGATGTGCCGCCAGCTCCTGCATCCTGTGGCCAGTTGTGCTGCCGCGGATGCCTCACCGCCCCCTACTACTCCCGCCGCTAGCCAGGCCATACCTCTACTCACCCACACCCCTGTTATTCTGCGGCGACGGAAGCCTCACATCGCAGCCAAACCAGTGAACCCTCGTACTCGTCTCCGCGTGGGCATCCACTGCCGCGTCTTCCCTGGCTCTGCGTCATCTCCTTCCTAGGCCTCCCCGTCGTCCACTGCCTTGGTGCTCTCGGCACAGCATGGTCAATGTGGTCATGGAACGACTTCCATCGGAGGAGTACTGTATGTGGAGAGGCTGACAGCTGGGTCCACGACCGCAGCAAGGAAGTGCCTCCTTATTACGCGCAAAATAATGATTCCTCCACCTGACAGCAGGGACCCACTAGACAGGCCACCATATTTCATGAAAGAACGTTTCCCCCTGACTGCTGGGACCCACCAGCTACATCTTCACACGCAAGGAAGTGCCTCCTTATCCTCCCTGACAGTAGGGACCCACCTGGTCGAAGCGTACATAGCGTTGTCATTCTGGTCGCGAACGTGTACGTACATACTGGTCGATCGGTCTATCTACAGGCTGCAGCAATGAACCGTGGCCGAGTAAGGAAGGTCACGTGTCATAGTAGAGGCGCGCACGTAGCATGTCACACAGCCCCGTTAATATCGTGTACACATACGTATAGCCAGGGTGCGAGAAAGTAAATACGACCATGTGCATACATACGGGCGGGGTCTCAAATGCCTACTCGCGCATATGTACGACCAGCGCTCGTGAACATGGAGAGGCAGCGACGGTGTCCTATTCATCGGCAGCCAACCGGCTGGGTCAGAACGGAGGAAACAACGTCGTGTTCACCGGGAGCCAAGTGACTGGGTCGGAATGCGTCCTGTTCATCCGGAGGCAACAAACTGGGTCGGAATGGGTCGTGTTCAATGGGAGCCTACTGGCTTGGATGGAACAGTCGGAACGGAGTCTGGCATACCGCAAAATGGAGGAAAATAGCCTTGTGTTCGACCGCGTACAGTCAAAACGGGGTCCTATTCATCGGGAAGGGTCTGGCGTACCATAAAACGGAGGAAATGGACTTGTGTTCGAGCTCCTACGGTCGAAACAGGGTGCTGTTGATCGGGAGGGGTGTGGCTTACGCAAAACGGAGGAAACGGACTTGTGTTGGAGCGCCTGCGGTCAAAATGGGGGTCATGTTCATCGAGAGGGGTGTGGCGTACCGCAAAATGGAACTCCACGAGCTACTGTTCATCCACCGTCTACTGCCTCGCCCCAGCCTCCATGGGCTATTGTTCATCCACCGTCGACCTCCTCCAGCCTCCACCTGCGACTGTTCATCCACGGCATCTCCCTCCTGCCTCCAACTGCGACTGATCGGGATGGGTGTGGCGTACCGCAACGGTCGAAATGGGGATACTGTTCATCAGGAGGAGTGTCCCGTACCGCAAAAAGGGACTCCACGGGATACTGTTCATCTCCTCCGTCGACCTCCTCCAGCCTCCACGGGCTATTGTTCATCCACCGTCGACCTCCTCCAGCCTCCACATGTGACTTTTCATCCAGCCTCCACCACTCCTCCACCGGCTACTGTTCAACCAGCCCTCCCACGGGGTCCTGTTCAACCACCCCTCCACGGGCTACTGTTCATCCAGCCCTCCACCGGCTACTGTTCAACCAGCCCTCCACGAGGTCCTGTTTATCCACCCCCAACCAGCTCGATCGATTGGGGTCATGTTCATCCAGCGGCAATGGCCTCTACTACCACGGGGGTCTGTTCTTCCAACCCCCCAACAACGCTCATTGTTCATCAAGAGGTAGCAGGTTCGATCGGCTTCAGTTAGCAGCAGTAGCGAAGGAATCGCTCGATCGGGTTCAGTTAATAGCCAGATTGATCGATCGCTCGGATTTAGTAACGCGTAGCCTACAGTGCAATCGTTCAGGTTCAGTAGGCAAACGCCTCACTCTAGTTCAGTTAGAGCCCAACGCTTCGCACCCACGCGCGTACGTGTACGAGAGAAATGCACATCGCTCGGCCCCGACCACCCACCATAACCGGGAACTCCCCGATATTTTCCTCGCCCTCACTTCCACCACGGTTTTTTCCATCATGGACAGCCCAAAGAATGTCATGCAGCTGCGTCTCCGGCCCGCCCAGGATGAAAAGCCCATTTTCTTTCATGATTTTTTGTCATAGAAGTAGGAGCCCACCACATCTATGATGATACTGGGTTTTGTCACAATTATCGTCATAGAAGTGCCATAAGCATGACATGAAAATAATTCGTTCGGCCCAAAATGCCATGGAGGTGTCTTTTTTTTGTAGTCATTGACCCGGCTGCCCCAACATCTTCACCAACACCTCCTGGAAACGCTTAGATACCCTATATCATCACTCCTTTTTGGTCATTCATGACATAAGGGGGAGAAGCATATGGGTTGATAGTCTTCAAGCGGGTCTATGTGAGTTGGGTTCTTAATTTTTTTTAAGTTTTGCAACTCTCGTTCTTGAACTATTGGTTTTGATTTGTAACACTCAAGTCCAGATGGGACGTCTGCTACATTTTCTGCTATATTTGACTGTGTGATTAAATTCCTATCTTATGCGCATGAAGTCACTCTGTAGACGCCTATTTTTCATTGTGCATGTCATTATCTTCAATGCATTTTTGTATGCACGTTAATTGTCTTCATGAATTGAAGGAGATCTCCACAAAGCAAAACCTGTTGGGGAACATAGCATACAATTTCAAAAAAAATTCCTACGATCACGCAAGATCTATCTAGGAGATGCATGGCCACGAGAGGGGGCGAGTGTGTCCAAGTACCCTCATAGAGCGAGAGCGGAAGTGTTAGGTTAACGCGGTTGATGTAGTCAAACGTCTTCATGATCCAACCGATCCAAGTACCGAATGTACGGCACCTTCGTGTTCAACACACGTTCAGCTCGATGATGTCCCTCGAACTCTTGATCCAATAGAGGTTCGAGGAAGATTTCCGTCAGCACGATGGTGTGGTGACAATGATGGTGATGTGATCCGTGCAAGGCTTCTCCCAAGCACTACGACACTATGGCCGGAGGAGTAAACTGTGGAGGAGGGCACCGCACACGGCTAAGAGAACAATTGATCTGCCTTTGGGGTGCCTTGCCCCCATATATAAAGGAGGGGAGGAGGAGGTGGCCGGCCCTAGGGCCGGCGCGCCATGGGAGGGAGTCCTACTAGGACTCCACTCCTAGTAGGATTCGCCCCCCTTTCTTTCCAATGGAGAGGAGAAAGGGGAAAGAGGGGAGAGGGAGAAGGAAAGGGGGCCGCGCCTCCCACCCCTTGTCCAATTCGGATTGACAAGGGGGGCGCGCCACCTCCCGTGGCCTGCCTCCTCCTCTCCACTATAGCCCATAAGGCCCATTAACTTTCCGAGGGGGGGGGGGATTCGGTAACCTCCCGGTACTCCAAAAAATCCCCGAACCTTTTCGAAACCATTCTGGTGTCCGTATATGACCTTCCAAAATATCAGTCTTTACCTCTCGACTATTTCGAGACTCCTCTTCATGTCCGTGATCTCATCTGGGACTCCGAACAAACTTTGGTCACAAAAACACATAACTCATAATACAAATCATCATCAAACGTTTAAGCGTGCGGACCCTACAGGTTCGAGAACTATGTAGAAATGACCGAGACACATCTCTAGTCAATAACCAACCATGGAACCTGGATGCTTATATTGGTTCCTACATATTCTACGAAGATCTTTATCAGTCAAACCGCATAACAACATACGTCATTCCCTTTGTCATCGGTATGTTACTTTCCCGAGATTCGATCATCGGTATCATCATACCTAGTTCAATCTCATTGCCGGAAAGTCTCTTTACTCATTCCGTAATGCATCATCCCATAGCTATCTCATTAGTCACATTGCTTGCAAGGCTTATAGTGATGTGCATTACCGAGAGGGCCTAGAGATACCTCTCCGATACACGGAGTGACAAATCCTAATCCTGATCTATGCCAACCCAACAAACACCTTCGGAGACACCTATAGAGCATCTTTATAATCACCCAGTTATGTTGTGATGTTTGATAGCACATGATTTCTACTATGCAACTTTATTCTTATAGACACGTGTTGGGCCTCCAAGCGCAGAGTTTTGTAGGACAGTAGCAATTTTCCATCAAGTGGATGACCTAGTGTTTATCAATCCGTGAGAGGTGTAGGATGATGATGGTCTCTCTCAAACGACCCTGCAACCAAATACAAGAAATCTCTTGTGTCCCCAACACACCCAATACAATGGCAAATTGTATAGGTGCACTAGTTCAGCGAAGAAATGGTGATAAAAGTGTAATATGGATGGTAGAAATATATTTTTATAATCTGAATAAATAAAAACAGAAGGTAGAAAATAGTAAATGGGCACAAAAACGGTATTGCAATGCTTGAAAATGAGGCCTAGGGTCCTTACTTTCACTAGTGCAATCTCTCAACAATGCTAATATAATTGGACCATATAACCACCCCTCAAAGTGCGGCGAAGAATCACTCCAAAGTTCCTATCTAGCTGAGAACATATGAAGAAATCGTTTGTAGGGTAAGAAACCACCTCAAAGCTATTATTTTCTATCAATCTATCCTAGAGTTCATACTAAAATAACACGAAGCTATTCTTTCCGATCGATCTCGTACTAAAATAACTCCAAAGCAAATTCAGATTCATAATATTTAATCCAACACAAAGAACTTCAAAGAGTGCCCCAAGATTTCTACTGGAGAAACAAAGACAAGAACGTGCATCAACCCCTATGCATAGATTACCCCAATGTCACCTCGGGAATCCGCAAGGTGAGTGCCAAAACATATATCAAGTAAATCAATACGATACCCCATTGTCACCACGAGTATTCAATTGCAAGACATATATCAAGTGTTCTCAAATCCATAATTGGTTTCAATCCAATAACAACGAAATCTCAAAGGGAAAAACTCAGTTCATCGCAACAAGATAGAGAGGGGAGAACACCATATGATCTGACTATGTAAACAAAGACCACGATACATCAAGATTGTGACATCTCAAGAACACGAGAGAGAGAGAGAGAGATGAAACACATAGCTACTACTACAAACCTTCAGCCCCGAGGGTGGACTACTCCTTGCTCATCGTGGTGGCTCTCGGGATGATGAAGATGGCCACCGGAGATGATTCCCCCCTCCAGCAGGGTGCCGGAAAGGGTCTAGATTGGTTTTCGGTGGCTACAGAGCCTTGCGACGGTGGAACTTCTGATCTAGGTTAACCCTGAGGGTTTTCATAATATTTGTGAATTTATAGGGTAAAGAGGGGGTGCGGGAGGCCACCAAGGTGGGCACAACCCACCTAGGCGCGCCTGGGCCCCCAGGCACGCCCTGGTGGGTTGTGCCCCCTCGGGGCACCCCCAGGCGCTGCCCTGGCCCATCTTGGGTGTTCTGGTCCATAAAAATTCTCCAAAAAGTTTCGCGGTGTTTGGACTCCATTTGATATTGATTTTCTGTGATGTAAAAAACAAGCAAAAACAACAACTGGCACTGGGCACTGGGTCAATAGGTTAGTCCCAAAAAATGATATAAAGTTGCTATAAAATGATTGTAAAACATCCAAGAATGATAATATAATAGCATGAATACTTCATAAATTATAGATACGTTGGAGATGTATTAGCATCCCCAAGCTTAATTCCTACTCGTCCTCGAGTAGGTAAATGATAAAAGAAATAATTTATGAAGTGTGAATGCTAGTAAAGTGCATAAGTTTGACCAATGACAATTTCAACCACTTTTCCTAGCATCATGACAACAATTCTTTCTCATAATATTTCTCATGTTATAGTAGCGACCAATTCACATGTTAAGGTTCAAACAATGAATTCTCCTGAAACTCAACAACCTATGTTCTGAGTCACCAAGCAATTGTAATTCAACTTATTCAACAGAGTTTAAGTAAGAGCTCCACATACTCAACCATCATATAGTCTTCTATGATTGCTAACACTCACCGCATACACATGAGCAAAATATGTTAACCAGACACATAGAAAGATAGGGACTTATAATTTCGCCTCCCAACGTATTCACCTCAAGGGTGATGTCAACGATAATAACTCATGCTACCCATATCCAACTAGATACATTTACCTAGATCTTTCCTCACCACATGATGCTTGCCAAAAGAGAAAAATAAAAAGGAATAGAGAGAAGAACTTTGACTATTTGCATAAATGTAAATACATAAAAATATAAAATAGGCCCTTCGCAGAGGGAAGCAAAGGTTTCCATGCGTTTATTTGTTTGTATGTTGAACCCCTTAGTGCAAAAGAACGTCACGTTATATTGCCCCTTATGATAGCAACCTTTATTATGCAGTCTGTCGCTTTTATTTTTTGCCATCACAAGTTCGTACAACGCTCAATTTTCTCTTACAGTAAATGATGTAACACTTTTAGAAGCAATTTTTATTGCCGTATTGCACCGATGAAAACTTACTTGAAGGACCTTGCTCAATCCTTAGGTAGGTATGGTGGACTCTTGAAAATAAGATTTGGGTTTAAGGGTTTTTGGATGCACAAGTAGTATCTCTACTTGGTGCAGAATTTTTAGCTAGCAAAGATGGGGGGCAAGCACCACATGTTGAAGGATCTATGACAATATAACTTCTATGTGAATATGAACAAACATAAACCATTATGTTGTCTTGCTTGTCCAACGTCAACAGTTTTGGCATATAATATTTTGATGGGGGCTCACAATCACAAAAGATTTCCATGATAGTGTATTTATATGTGAAAGTTCTCTTCCTTATACTAATTATTCATGAATTGCTTGTATGACCAATATTGTGATTGTTAAGCCTCAAAAGATTTCACTTTCTAAAACCAATGTGAACCTACCACTAGGCATGATATGATTTCAACTTCATGACATTCAATTTATTCAACAATTTACTCATAGGATATAAGTGAAGCACAAGAGTAAATGACAAGCTACTCCAAAAATATATAAATGAAGATCATGAGCATAATATTTCTTTCTCTCAAATTAATTTAAGTGAAGCAAGAGAGAATTTGTTCAAAAATACTAAAGCACACTGTGCTCAAAAAGATATAAGTGAAGCACTAGAGCAATTCCATAGAAAAGAGCTTCGTTGATGAGATGTGAATATCTCTTACCTAGCCTCCCTGGCAACTATTTGAGGGCTCTATTTTATTTAAAAGCTTTCAGATCTAAGTATGCAAAATGAAATGACATTCCAAGAATAGCACACATCATGTGAAGAAGCAAAAACCTTAGGCTCAACCGATACTAACCGATAATTGTTGAAGAAGAAAGGTGGGATGCCTACCGGGGCGTCCCCAAGCTTAGATGCTTGAGACTTCTTGAAAATATTATCTTGGGGCACCTTGGGCATCCCCAAGCTTGATCTTTTTTGTCTCCTTAATTCCTCTCGTATCACAGTTTTCCTAAATCTCAAAAACTTCATCCACACAAAACTCAACAAGAACTCATGAGATAAGTTAGTATAAACCAATGCAAAAACCTTATCATTCTCTACTATAGAAAATCACTAAAATTATTATTCAACATTGCATACTAAATGCCTCTGCATATTTAATACTCCTATCCTCAAATAGAATCATTAAACAAGCAAACATATGTAAACAATGCAAACATAACAACAATCTGCCAAAACAGTATAGTCTGTAAATAATGCAAGAGTATCAATACTTATTTAACTCCAAAAGTTATGAAAATTTATAACACTATATAAAATTTATCAGAGCTTATTTTGCAAAAAGTTTCAAAATTTTATCACATTCTAACTTTTCTAGGGGATTTTTGCAACTTTGATAAACTTTATGTTTTGAAACAGCAACATGTAGACTTGCAAAATAAGCATAGTAAAGGCTATAATTGCCACTTTTATTGAAATAAAAGGTGCAAACCATTATTCTAAATAACAGCAAGCAAATACTAACAAAATAAATGACGCTCCAAGTAAAACTCATATCATGTGACGAATGAAGACCTAGCTCCAAGTGAGGTTACCGATAATGTTGAAGACGAAAGAGGGGATGCCTTCCGGGGCATCCCCAAGCTTAGTTGTTTATTTCTTTCTTGAATATTACCTTGTGGTTCCTTGGGAATCCCCAAGCTTAGGGTCTTGTCACTCTTTATTCTCCTCATATCGACATCCCACCCAAAACAAGATAACTTCAATCACACAAAACTTAACAGGACTTTGCGAGATAGGTTAGTATGATAAAGAGCAAACCATTTCACTTTTAGTACTGTCAAAGAGAAGATTCATAATTGTTCTCACGCAATGCCTACTGTATCATATCATTTCCACAATTTATATTGAGCAA
Source organism: Triticum dicoccoides (assembly GCF_002162155.2). Lineage (NCBI taxonomy): Eukaryota > Viridiplantae > Streptophyta > Magnoliopsida > Poales > Poaceae > Triticum > Triticum dicoccoides. The sequence continues at coordinate 422,285,795 of NC_041382.1, forward strand.
TATAAGCCATGGAAACTAGAAAATAAGCAAACTATGCATTGAAAACAGAATCTGGTAAAAACAGGACCTGTAGTAATCTATACTCCAACCATACTTACAATACTCCAAAAATTTCTGAACAAATATTAAAATCTGGGAAATTTGTCTATTAATCTTCTGCAAAAAGAATCAGCATTTTATCATGCTTATGTTAAAAATGAGAATTGTTTTCCTGAGCACAAAAGTTTCTGTTTTCAGCAAGATCAGATCAGCTATCACCGTAAGCCACCCCAAACACCTTACTTGGCACTTTATTGAAACAAAAGCAATAAAACATGATTAGTACAGTAGCCTAATCATGTGAACACACAAAAACAGTAGGTAAAAGTGTTGGGTTGTCTCCCAACAAGCGCTTTTCTTTAATGACTTTTTAGCTAGGCGGGATGATTTCAATGATGCTCGTATAAAAGATAAGAATTGAAACATAACAGGAGCATCATGAATCACATGGCAAGCACATTTAAGTCTAACCTACTTCCTATGCATAGGGATTTTGTGAGCAAATAATTTATGGGAACAAGAATCAACTAGCATAGGAAGGCAAAACAAACGTAACTTCAAGATTTTCAACACAAAGAGAAGAAACTTGATATTATTGCAATCCCTACAAACATAAGTTCCCCCCTCATAATAATTTTCAGTAGCATCATGAATGAATTCAACAATATAACTATCACATAAAGCATTCTTTTCATGATTCACAAGCATAGAAATTTTATTACTCTCCACATAAGCAAATTTATTCTCATCAATAATTGTGGGAGCAAACTCAACAAAATAACTCTCAAGTGATTGGAAATTAAAATCATGATGACAAGTTTCATGTTTATAATTGTTCAATATAGCATACATGGCATCACCATAATCATCATATATAGGAACTTTGTTGTCATAATCAATTGCAACCTCTTCCAAAATAGTGGATTCATCACTAAATAAAGTCATGACCTCTTCAAATCCACTTTCATAATTATAATCATCATACATAGGAGGCATGCAATCATCATAATAAATTTTCTCATCAAAACGTGGGGGACTAAAAATATCATCTTCATCAAATATAGCATCCCCAAGCTTATGGTTTTGCGTATCATTAGCATCATGGATATTCAAAGAATTCATACAAGCAATATTGCAATCATGCTCGTCATTCAAATATTTTGTGCCAAACATTTTATTGACTTCTTATTCTAACAATTGAGCAAACAAATTCCAACCATAATTTTCAAGAAAGATATTATAAAGATCATCAATAATATGATGTAACCTCAATTCCAATTTTTAAGTAGTTTTGTTTTATAAACCAAACTAGTGATGAAACAAGAAACTAAAAGATTCAATTGCAAGATCTAAAGATATACCTTCAAGCACTCACCTCCCCGCAACGTCGCTAGAAAAGAGCTTGATGTCTACTACGCAACTTTATTCTTGTAGACACATGTTGGGCCACCAAGCGCAGATTTTTCTAGGATAATAGCAATTTTCCCTCAAGTGGATGACCTAAGGTTTATCAATCCATGAGAGGTGTAGGATGAATATGGTCTCTCTCAAACAACCATGCAACCAAATACAAGAAATCTCTTGTGTCCCCAACACACCCAATACAATGGCAAATTGTATAGGTGCACTAGTTTGGCGAAGAGATGGTGATAAAAGTGTAATATGGATGGTAAAAATATATTTTTATAATATTAATAAATAAAAATAGCAAGGTAGCAAATAGTAAACGGGCACAAAAACGGTATTGCAATGCTTGAAATGAGGCCTAGGGTATGTACTTTCACTAGTGCAATCTCTCAACAATGCTAATATAATTGGATCATATAACCACCCCTCAAAGTGTGACGAAGAATCACTCCAAAGTTCATATCTAGCTGAGAACATACAAAGAAATCATTTGTAGGGTACGAAACCACCTCAAAGCTATTCTTTTCGATCAATCTATCCAAGAGTTCGTACTAAAATAACACGAAATCAAATTCAGATTCATAATATTCAATCCAACACAAAGAACTTCAAAGAGTGCCCCAAGATTTCTACCGGAGAAACAAAGACAAGAACGTGCATCAACCCCTATGCATAGATTACCCCAATGTCACCTCGGGAATCCGCGAGTTGAGTGCGAAAACATATATCAAGTGAATCAATACGATATCCCATTGTCACCATGAGTATTCAATTGCAAGACATATATCAAGTGTTCTCAAATCCATAAAAGGTTTCAATTCGATTACAACGAAATCTCAAAGGGAAAAACTCAATTCATCACAACAAGATAGAGAGGGGAAAACACCATATGATCTGACTATATTAACAAATCCCACGATACGTCAAGATCGTGACATCTCAAGAACATGAGAGAGAGATTAAACACATAGCTACTGGTACAAAAGCTCAGCCTCGAGGGTGAACTACTCCCTCCTCATCGTGGTGGCCATCGGGATGATGAAGATGGCCACAGGAGATGATTCCCCCCTCCGGCAGGGTGTCGAAAAGGGTCTAGATTGGTTTTCAGTGGCTATAGAGCCTTGTGGCGGTGGAACTTCTGATCAAAGTTAACCCCAAGAGTTTTCGAAATATTTGTGAATTTATAGGGTAAAGAGGGGGTGCGGGAGGCCACCGAGGTGGGCACAATCCACCTGGGCACACCTGGATCCCCAGGCACTCTGGTGGGTTGTGCCCCCCTTGGGGCACCCCCCAGGTGCTGCTCTGGCCCATCCTAGGTGTTCTGGTCCATAAAAATTCTCCAAAAAGTTTCATAGTGTTTGGACTCCGTTTGATATTGATTTTCTGCGATGTAAAAAATAAGCAAAAAACAGCAACTAGCACTGGGCACTGGGTCAATAGGTTAGTCCCAAAAAATGATATAAAGTTGCTACAAAATGATTGTAAAACATCCAACAATGATAATATAACAGCATGAGTACTTCATAAATTATAGATACGTTGGAGACGTATCACCATACAAGGTGTTCCTCCGGTACTCGGGAGTTGCATAATGTCATAGTCAGAGGAATATGTATAAGTCTTGAAGAAAGCAATAGCAATAAAACTAAACGATCATAATTCGAAGATAATGGATGGGTCTTGTCCATCACATCATTCTCCTAATTATGTGATCCTATTCATCAAATGACAACACATGTCTATGGTTAGGAAACTTAACCATCTTTGATTAACGAGCTAGTCTAGTAGAGGCTTACTAGGGAGACGGTGTTTTGTCTATGTATCCACACATGTATCAAGTTTCCAGTTGATACAATTCTAGCATGAATGATAAACATTTATCTTGATATAAGGAAATATAAAATAACAACTTTATTATTGCCTCTAGGGCATATTTCCTTCAATCTCCCACTTGCACTAGAGTCAATAATCTAATTCACATCCCATGTGATTTAACACTAATAGTTCACATCACCATGTGATTAACACCCATAGTTCACATCGCCATGTGACCAACACCCAAAGGGTTTACTAGAGTCAGTAATCTAGTTCACATCGCCATGTGATTAACACCCAAACAGTACTAAGGTGTGATCATGTTTTGCTTGTGAGAGAGGTTTAGTCAACGGTCTGCCACATTCAGATCTGTATGTGTTTTGCAAATTTCTATGCCTAAAATGCTCTACACGGAGCTACGCTAGCTAAATGCTCCTACTTTCAATATGTATCCAGATCGAGACTCAGAGTCATCTAGATTGGTGTCAAAGCTGGCATCGACGTAACTCTTTACGACGAACTTTTTTATCACCTCCATAACTGAGAAATATTTCCTTAGTCCAGTAAGGATAAATTTGACTGATGTCAAGTGATCTACTCCTAGATCACTATTGCACTCCCTTGTCAAACTCATGCTAAGGTATACAATAGGTATGGTACACATCATGGCATACTTTATAGAACCTATGGCTGAGGCATAGGGAATGACTTTCATTCTCTCTCTATCTTCTACCGTGGTCGGGCTTTGAGTTTTTCTCAACTTCACACCTTGCAACACAGGCAATAACCCTTTCTTTGACTGATCCATTTTTAACTTCTTCAAAATCTTGTCAAGGTATGTGCTTTGTGAAAGTCTTATTAAGTGTCTCGATCTATCCCTATAGATCTTGATGCCCAATATATAAGTAGCTTCACTGAGGTCTTTCATTGAAAGCTTTTATTCAAGTATCCTTTATGCTATCCAGAAATTCTATATCATTTCCAATCAACAATATGTCATCCACATATAATATTAGAAATGCTATAGAGCTCCCACTCACTTTCTTGTAAATACAGGCTTCTCTGAAAGTATGTATAAAACCATATGCTTTGATCACCTCATCAAAGCATATATTCCAACTCCAAGATGCTTGCACCTGTCCATAGATGGATTGCTGGAGCTTGCACACTTTGTTAGCACTGTTAGGATCGACAAAACCTTCTGGTTGCATCATCCAAATCTTCTTTAAGAAATTCATTAAGGAATGCAGTTCTGACATCCATTTGCCAGATTTCATAAATGCAGCAATTGCTAACATGATTCGGACAGACTTAAGCATCGCTACGAGTGAGAAAATATCATCGCAGTCAACACCTTGAACTTGTTGAAAACCTTTTGCGACAAGTCAAGCTTTGTAGATAGTAACACTACCATCAGTTTCTTCCTTCCTCTTGAAGATCCATTTATTGTCAATGGCTTGCCGATAATCGACACGTCCACCAAAGTCCACACTTTGTTCTCATACATGGATCCTATCTCACATTTCATGGCCTCAAGCCATTTTGCGGAATCTGGGCTCATCATTGCTTCCTCATAGTTTGTAGGTTCGTCATGGTCTAGTAACATGACTTCCGGAACAGGATTACCGTACCACTCTGGTGTGGAACGTGCTCTGGTTGACCTACAAGGTTCGGTAGTAACTTGATCTGAAGTTTCATGATCATTAACATTAGCTTCCTCTCTAGTTGGTGTAGGCATCACAGGAACGGTTTTCTGTGATGACCTACTTTCCCATTCGAGAGAAGGTACAATTACCTCATCAGGTTCAACTTTCCTCCTAGTCACTTCTTTCGAGAGAAACTCCTTCTCTAGAAAGGATCCATTCTTAGGAACAAAGATATTGCCTTCGGATCTGCGATAGAAGGTGTACCCAACAGTTTCTTTTGGGTATCCTATGAAGACGCACTTCTCCGATTTGGGTTCGAGCTTATCAGGCTGAAGGTTTTTTACATAAGCATCGCAACCCCAAACTTTAAGAAACAACGGCTTAGGTTTCTTGCCAAACCACAGTTCATACGATGTCGTCTCAACGGATTTAGATGGTGCCCTACTTAACGTGAATGCAGTTGTCTCTAATGTATAACCTCAAAACGATAGTGGTAAATCGGTAAGAGACATCATAGATCGCACCATATCTAATAAAGTACGGTTACGACGTTCGGACACACCATTACGCTATGGTGTTCCACGTGGCGTGAGTTGTGAAACTATTCCACATTGTTTTAAATGAAGGCCAAACTCATAACTCAAATATTTGCCACCGCGATCAGATCATAGAAACTTTATTTTCTTGTTACAATGATACTCCACTTCACTCTGAAATTCTCTGAACTTGTGAAATGTTTCAGACTTGTGTTTCATCAACTAGATGTACCCGTATCTGCTCAAATCATCTGTGAAGTTCAAAAAATAACGATACCCGCCGCGAGCCTCAACACTCATTGGACTGCCTACATTGGTATGTATTTTTTCTAATAAGTCAGTGGATCGCTCCCTTGTTTTAGAGAACGGAGTCTTAGTCATCTTGCCCATGAGGCATGGTCCGCAAGCATCAACTAATTCATAATCAAGTGATTCCAAAAGTCCATCTGCATGGAGTTTCTTCATGTGCTTTACACCAATATGATCTAAATGGCAGTGCCACAAATATGTTGCACTATCATTATCAACTTTGCATCTTTTGGCATCAATATTATGAATATGTGTATCATCATGATCGAGATTCAATAAACCATTTATATTGAGTATATGACCATAGACAGTTTTATTCATGTAAACAGAACAACAATTATTCTTTGACTTAAATGAATAATTGTATTGCAACAAACATGATCCAATCATATTCATGCTCAATGCAAACACCAAATAACATTTATTTTAGGTTCAACACTAATACCGAAGGTAAAGGGAGTGTGCGTTGGTGCTCTCACTACTGCAGGATGCTGTTAACGCGACACTACGATCAGAGACCCTTTGATGAAACTGTGTGCGATGCAATAATCGCAAACAGTGGTGTAAAAGAACCGTAAAAAGGTGCAAAACGTTTGCGATGGCAGAGCCATCAAACACGGTTCAGATTTTAGTTGCGTGTGCGATGCAGGGCATACAGTTCAGTCCAATGAACTATTTGCGATGAGGCGGAACAAAATAAACGGGCAGCCTGATGAAGGCATGTGCGATATACATCCTACAGTTCACTTGGATGAACTGTTTGTGATTAGGAAACACAAAAGAAACGGTTAGCCAGATCAAGGTGTGTGTGATTGAGGGCATATGCTTCAGAAGGATTAACTATTTGCGGTTAGGTAACAGAACAGAAATGGGTCAGCCAGACCAAAGTGTCTACGATTGATGGCATACACTTAACATGGATGAACTATTTGCGATTAGCCACAACAAACTGAAATAGATAGATAGATCAACGTGTGTGCGCTAGACGGGCACACGATTTCTAATTAAAAGAAGCGTGCACGATGGTAATAACGAGCGTGCACGATTGTTGGAACAAGACGTGTGCTGACATTGCCTATTGTGGTGCGCCCTATGGTGCAAACGCCACATATGTGGCCGAGAAGGCATACGTACCCACATTACATCCGGGCATAGTGCCGCACTTATAACCGTTAGTACATTTTGAGCATGCGTCCCGTCACATTCCAAATTGCAAACCTATTCACACATATCAAAACTTAAACGGTTTTCCACTTAGGAGCGTATTACTACTCGATTATAAACACTACTACTCCAAGATGACTACACATTCCTCCACAACTCCTCATCCACAAAAACAAAGTCATTCATCATCGTTCCCTTTGGTCTGCCATGACCAGCGTGAGTTCTGGGTCGAGAGATTTCCACTAGGGAGATGCGAGCATGGAAGCGGAAGCACGAGAGATGTCCTGCCTCGTCGCAAATGCAGCCGGCATGTCCCGCCGCATGACCGTAGCAGCACAGAGGTCCCGCCACACCACCGAAGCAGCACACAGGTCCCGTCGATCCGTCGATGCGATAGAATGGTCGATGTCCCGCCATGCCGCGAACACATCATAGATGTCCTCCCACTCCACGACAGCCTGGGAAAATGTCTCGCGAGTAGGCGAGGACTCTTACAGGTGCATGCATGCGACCGTCCGTAGCCAGATGGATCAGATCTCCAGCTGGGCGAGGTTGCAGGATGACATGAAAGCCTCTTTTGCCAGTGTCATCAGGCAACTAAATGAAAGCAATGCGAAGCTCCGGTCCAAGCGTGATCTGCTGAGGGCAAAGATCGTCGGAAGTGCGGAGCAGAAGGAGGAGACCACTGCCTTGTTAAAGAGGACCGGCGTCATCGTTGACAAACTTACGGACGATAATGGCATGAAGCGCATCGAGCGCAGAAGGCTGGTGGAGGAATCCGTGCATGCTCTCAAGAAGCATCTTGAGGACAAGAAAGAGCTCATCGCCGCTCGCCACAGAGACTAGTTCCTGTGGCCTGCAGCAACGTAGAGATCAGCGAGCCAGGTCGTTGGCTTCCTTCTTCTTTTTCCCTTGTGTATTTCGAGCATTGCCGCATGTGGCTTTTTTTAATTATGTTCCTAAATATGTAAGACAATTATTATCCATTGTCATCGTCCTTATATGCATCATGCTTGCTATAAGTCGCAGTCGATGCTATGTAGGTCCGTCAGATCTTACATCAAGATCCGTGCAAAACTTTCTTTTCAGATTTTCATTTTTCTCTCTTAAATCTCAGTCTAGTGAGACATATGGCCACGCCGTAGAACAGGGGATCTGGTGCCATTAATGGAGACGTTGGGAGGGAGGTGTGCGGCGGGTAGTGGTCAAATGGCTCTCCTCCCGATGAGCACGCGCAGGGGTCTGATTGCACGCCTCCCGTACTCAAATAGCTACCCCGCACGACAGCTCCTAGCTAATAAAAAACGGCGACGCGTGGTGGCACGTATTTGGTAAGTAGAACACCCACGGTTTCAATAATACTTGTGTTTCCAATTTGTAACGTGACAACACTTGTTCCAAAATGACTTTGTAGATTGTTAATGTGTGCGCCTTCACAAATCGGACGGAAAAATTACCAGACCATGTTGGTGCCATGTCATGACACAATGCCAAGTTTCATGATTTTCAGGCGTGTTTTGGATTTATAGGAATTAAAAACCCAAGTTCCTCAATCTTTCCGGCCGAGCCACGACGCCCAGATGTTTGAATTTCATTCTCATTTCTTGCATGGGACATAGAAATTCACCCAAGGACACACATGTGATTTTTCAAACAACTTTGGTGCACTAGAGCCTGTGCTTGTTGTTCAAATTTGAATTATGCACATTAAATGTATAAAAAGGCCAAACGAACCCAGAATAATTCCAAAATTTAGCACGATACTTATATTTGGTCTAATCTGCGTGTGCAAAAAAGTTAAGGTGGGAGAAGGCAGTGTACGTATGTCGTTTCGCACACGGAGGTGACACGTTCCCTTTCGGAACCACGAGCCTTCTTGAGGGAAGCTCTGGTTTTCAAGAAGCTTACACCAAAGCTTGTCCCAATTCGGCCAAAAAAATTACGGCAACATGTTGGTGCCATGTCATAACACCATGCCAAGTTTCATGATTTTTAGGCATGTTTTGGATTTACACAAATTAAAAAACCAAGTTTCTCAATCTTTCCGGCCGAGCCACGACGCCCAGATGTTTGAATTTCATTCCCATTTCTTGCATGGGACCTAGAAATTCACCCAAGGACACACATGTGATTTTTCAACCAACTTTGGTGCACTGGAGCATGTGCTTGTAGTTCAAATTTGAATTATGCACATTAAATGCGCTGAAAATCAATTAATGTATAAAAAAATCAAACAAACCTGGAATAATTCCAAAATTTAGCATGATAATTCTATTTGGTCTAATCTGCCTGTGTAAAACAATTAAGGTGGGAGAAGGTAGTGTACGTATCACGTTTCGCACACGGAGGTGACAAATTCCCTCTCGGACCCACGAGCCTTCTTGAGGGAAGCTCCGGTTTGCAAGAAGCTTATACCAAAGCTTGTCTCAGCCAAAAAAATTACCGCAGCATGTTGGTGCCATGTCATGACACCACGCCAAGTTTCATAATTTCCAGGCGTGTTTTCGATTTACAGGAATTAAAAAAAATCAAGTTTCTCAATCTTTCCAGCCGAGCCACAACACCCAGATGTTTGAATTTCATTCTCATTTCTTGCATGTGACCTATAAATTCACCCAAGGACACACATGTGATATTTCAACCAACTTTGGTGCACTGGAGCATGTGCTTGTAGTTCAAATTTGAATTATGCACATTAAATGCGTAGAAACTCAATTAATGTATAAAAAAGGCCAAACAAACCCAGAATAATTCCAAATTTTAGCACGATACTTCTATTTGGTTTAATCTGCCTGTGTAAAAATATTATGGTAGGAGAATACAGTGTACGTATTGTTGGGGATCGTAGCAGAAATTTAAAATTTTCTACGCATCATCAAGATAAATCTATGCAGTAATCTAGCAACAAGGGGAAGGGGGGTGCATCTACATGCCCTTGTAGATCGCTAAGCGGAAGCGTTACTAGAACGCGGGTGAGGTAGTCGTACTCGTAGCGATTCAGATCGCGGTCGATTCCAATCTAAGCGCCGAACAACGGCGCCTCCGCATTCAACGCACGTGCAGCCCAGTGACGTCTCCCATGCCTTGATCCAGCAAGGAGAGAGGGAGAGGTTGGGTAAGACTCCATCCAGCAGCATCACGACGGCATGGTGGTGGTGGAGGAGCGCGGTACTCCAGCAGGGCTTCGCCAAGCACTACGAGAGACGAGGAGGGAGAGAGGGTGGGATGCGCCTTGGGAGAGAGAGACTCGTCTGTTGTGCAGCCCCAAAACCTCCACTATATATAGGGGCAAGGGCAAGGGGCGGCGCCCTAGGGTTTCCCCTAGGGGGCGGCGGCCAGAGCAGATGGGATCTCCCCCTTGGGTGACTTTGTCCCCAAGCCAGGAGGTGGGAACCCTAGATGGGGCACCCCAAACCCCCTGGTCACGTGGGAATAGGTGAGGGGGCGCACAGCCCCTTAGTGGGCTGGTTTGCCCCCTTCCCTTGACCCATGAAGCCCCCCAACACTTGCCGGGGCTCCCGAAACACCTTTCGGTCATGCTGGTCATAATCCGGTACCTCCGGAACACTTCCGGACTCCAAAACCCTTCGTCCAATATATCAATCTTCACCTCCTGACCATTCCGGAACTCCTCGTGACATACAGGATCTCATCCGGGACTCCGAACAACATTCGGTAACCGCGTACATACTTTCCCTATAACCCTAGCGTCATCGAACCTTAAGTGTGTAGACCCTACAGCCTCGGGAATAATGCAGACATGACCGAGACATCTCTCTGGTCAATAACGAACAGCGGGATCTGGATACCCATGTTGGCTCCCACATGTTCCACGATGATCTCATCGGATGAACCACGATGTCAAGGATTCAGTCAATCCCGTATACAATTCCCTTTGTCTACCGGTATAGTACTTGCCTGAGATTCGATCGTCGGTATCCCGATACCTTGTTCAATCTCGTTACCGCCAAGTCTCTTTACTCATTCCGTAACACATCATCCCGTGATCAACTCCTTGATCACATTGTGCACATTATGATGATGTCCTACCGAGTGGGCCCAGAGATACCTCTCCGTTTACACGGAGTGACAAATCCCAGTCTCGATTCGTGCCAACCCAACAGACACTTTCGGAGATACCCGTAGTGCACCTTTATAGCCACCCAGTTACGTTGTGGCATTTGGTACACCCAAAGCATTCATACGGTATCCGGGAGTTGCACAATCTTATGGTCTAAGGAAATGATACTTGACATTAGAAAAGCTTTAGAAGACGAACTATACGATCTTATGCTAGGCTTAGGATTGGGTCTTGTCCATCACATCATTCTCCTAATGATGTGATCCCATTATCAATGACATCCAATGTCCATGGTCAGGAAACCATGACCATCTATTGATCAACGAGCTAGTCAACTAGAGGCTTACTAGGGACATGTTGTGGTCTATGTATTCACACATGTATTACGGTTTCCGGTTAATACAATTATAACATGAACAATAGACAATTATCATGAACAAGGAAATACAATACTAACCATTTTATTATTGCCTCTAGGACATATTTCCGATAGTCTCCCACTTGCACTAGAGTCAATAATCTAGTTCACATCACTATGTGATTGCAATGAAACCAACACCCATGGGGTTTGTTCATATCTTGCTTGTGAGAGAGGTTTATTAGTCAATGAGTCTGAACCTTTCAGATCCATGTGTTCTTTACAAATCTCTATGTCATCTTGTAGATGCAGCTACCACGCGCTACTTGGAGCTATTCCAAATAACTGTTCTACTATATGAATCCGGTTTACTACTCAGAGTCATCCGGCTTAGTGTCAAATTTTGCATCGACGTAACCCTTTACGACGAACTCTTTTACCACCTCCATAATCGAGAAAATTCTTTAGTCCACTAGTTACTAAGGATAAGTTCAACCGCTGTCGTATGATCCAATCCTGGATCACTCTTGTACCCCTTGACTGACTCATGGCAAGGCACACTTCAGCATACTGTAGAGCCTACGTCTAAAGCATAGTGGACGACGTTCGTCCTTTCTCTCTCTTCTGCCGTGTTCAGGTCTTGAGTCTTACTCAATATTCACACCTTGTAACACAACTAAGAACTCCTTTGCTGATCTATTTTGAACTCGTTCAAAATCTTGTCACGGTATGTATTCATCCGAAAGTACTATTAAGCGTTTTTGATCTATCCTTATAGATCTTTATGCTTAATGTTCAAGTAGCTTAATCCAAATTTTCCATTGAAAAACACTTTTCAAATAACCCTGCATGCTTTCCAGAAATTCTACATCATTTCTGATCAACAATATGTTAACAACATATACTCATCAAAAATTCTATAGTGCTCCCACTCACTTCTTTGGAAATACAAGTTTCTCATAAACTTTGTATAAACCCAAAATCTTTGATCATCTCATCAAAGCGTACATTCCAACTCCGAGATGCTTACTCCAGTCCTTAGAAGGATTGTTGGAGCTTTGCATACTTGTCAGCATCTTTCAGGATTGACAAAACCTTTTGGTTGTATCACATACAACCTTTCCTCAAGAAAAATGTCAAGGAAACAATGTTCTTTTACATCCTATCTGCAAGATTTATAAATAATGCAATAACTGCTAACATAATTCCAACAGACTCTTAGCATCACTACGAGTGAGAAAGTCTCATCGTAGTCAACTCCTTGAACTTGTCGGGAAACATCTTAATGACAAGTCGAGCTTTCTTAATGGTGGCACTTACCATCATTGTATGTCTTCCTTTTAAAATCCATCTGCACCCAACAGCCTTACGACTATCAAGTGGTTCTTTCAAAGTCTATACTTTCTTTTATACATGGATCCTCTCTCGGATTTTATGGCCTCGAGCCATTCTTTGGAATCTGGGCCCACCATCACTTCTCCATAGCTCGTAGGTTCGTTGTTGTCTAGCAACATGATTTCCAAGACAGGATTAAGTACCACTCTGAAGTAGTATGCAGCCTTGTCGACCTATGAGGTTTGGTAGTGACTTGATCCGAAGTTTCATGATCACTATCATAAGCTTCCACTTCAATTGGTGTAGGTGCCACAGGAACAACTTCCTGTGCCCTGCTACACACTAGTTGAAGTGATGGTTCAATAACCTCATCAAGTCTCCACCATCCTCCCACTCAATTCTTTCGAGAGAAACTTTTCCTCGAGAAAGGACCCGTTTCTAGAAACAATCACTTTTGCTTCCGGATCTGAAATAGGAGGTATACCCAACTATTTTTGGGTATTCTATGAAGATGCATTTATCGGCTTTGGGTTCGAGCTTATCAGCCTGAAACTTTTTCACATAAGCATCACAGCCCCAAACTTTTAAGAAACGACAGCTTAGGTTTCTCTAAACCATAGTTCATACGGTGTCGTTTCAACGGAATTGTGTGGTGCCCTATTTAAAGTGAGTGCGGTTGTCTCTAATGCCTAACCCATAAACGATAGTGGCAATTCGATAAGAGACATCATGGTATGCACCATATCCAATAGGGTGCAGTTGTGATGTTCGGACACACCATCACACTATGGTGGTCCAGGCGGTATTAGTTGTGAAACAATTTCCATAATGTCTTAATTGTGCGCCAAACTCGTAACTCAGATATTCATCTCTATGATCATATCATAGACATTTTATCATCTTGTCACGACGATCTTCAACTTCACTCTGAAATTACTTAAACCTTTCAATAATTCAGACTTGTGTTTCATCAAGTAAATATACTCAGCATCTACTCAAATCATCTGTGAAGTAAGAACATAACGATATCCACTGCGTGCCTCAGCACTCATTGTACTGCACACATCAAAATGTATTACTTCCAACAAGTTGCTTTCTTGTTCCATCTTACTGAAAATGAGGCCTTTCAGTCATCTTGCCCATGTGGTATGATTTGCATGTCTCAAGTGATTCAAAATCAAGTGAGTCCAAATGATCCATCTGCATGGAGTTTCTTCATGCATATCTACCAATAGACATGGTTCGCATGTCTCAATCTTTTCAAAAACGAGTGAGTCCAAAGATCCATCAACATGGAGCTTCTTCATGTGTTTTATACCAACATGACTCAAATGGCAGTGCCACAAGTACGTGGTACTATCATTACTATCTTATATATTTTGGCATGAACATGTGTATCACTACGATCGAGATTCAATAAACCATTCATTTTAGGTGCAAGACCATTGAAGGTATTATTCAAATAAACAGAGTAACCATTATTCTCCTTAAATGAATAACCGTGTGGCGATAAACATAATCCAATCATGTCTATGCTCAACGCAAACACCAAATAACAATTATTTCGGTTTAACACCAATCCCGATGGTAGAGGGAGTGTGCGATGTTTGATCACATCAACCTTGGAAACACTTCCAACACATATCGTCATCTCACCTTTAGCTAGTCTCCACAGCCTTTTATTTCGAGTTACTAATGCTTAGCAACCGAACTGGTATTTATTACCCTGGTGCTACTAGGAGTACTAGTAAAGTACACAATAATATGACGTATATCCAAAATACTTCTGTCGACCTTGCCAGCCTTCTCATCTACCAAGTATCTAGGGTAGTTCTGCTTCAGTGACCGTTCGCCTCATTATAGAAGCACTTAGTCTCGGGTTTGGTTCAACCTTGGGTTTCTTCACTAGAGCAGCAACTGATTCGCCGTCTCATGAAGTGTCCCTTCTTTCCCTTGCCCTTCTTGAAACTAGTGGTTTAACCATCAACAATTGATGCTCCTACTTGATTTCTACTTTCGCGGTGTCAAACATCGCGAGTTGCTCAAGGATCATCATGTCTGTCCCTGACATGTTATAGTTCATCATGAAGCTCCAATAGCTTGGTGGCAGTGACTATGGAGAACCATCACTATCTCATTTGGAAGATTAACTCCCACTCGATTCAAGCGATTGCAGTACTCAGACAATTTGAGCACATGCTCAACGATTGAGTTTTTCTCCCTCAGTTTGTAGGCTTAAGAAACTTGTCAGAGGTCTCATACCTCTTGACGTGGGCACTAGTCTGAAATTCCAATTTCAGTCTTTGGAACATCTCATATGTTCTACGACGTTTCAAAACGTCTTTGGTGCCACAATTCTAAACCGTTAGTATTACGTACTGAACTATCACGTAGTCATCAAAACGTGTATGTCAGATGTTTCCCAACATCTACAGACGATGCTCGAGGTTCAACACACTCAGCAGTGCATTAAGGACATAACCCTTCTGTGCAGCAATGAGGACAATCCTCGATTCACGGACCCAGTCCGCATAATTGCTACTGTCAACCCTGAACTAAACTTTCTCTAGGAACATATCTAAAACAGTAGAACCAAAGCGTGAGCTACGACATAATTTTCAAAGACCTTTTGACTATGTTCATGATAATTAAGTTCATCAAATTATATATGAACTCCCACTCAAATAGACATCCCTCTAGTCATCTAAGTGATACATGATCCGAGTCAACTAGGTCATGTCCGATCATCACGTGAGACGGACTAGTCATCATCGGTGAACATCCTCATGTTGATCGTATCTTCTATATGACTCATGTTCGACCTTTCGGTCTTTCGTGTTCCGAGGCCATGTCTGTACATGCTAGGCTCGTCAAGTCAACCTAAGTGTATTGCATGTGTAAATCTGGCTTACACCCGTTGTATTCGAACGTTAGAATCTATCACACCCAATCATCACATGGTGCTTCGAAACAGTGAACCTTCGCAACGGTGCACAGTTAGGGGGAACACTTTCTTGAAATTATTGTGAGGGATCATCTTATTTAAGCTACCATCGTTCTAAGCAAATAAGATGTAAAACATGATAAACATCACATGCAATCAAATAGTGACATGATATGGCCAATATCATTTTTGCTCCTTTTGATCTCCATGTTTGGGGCACCATGATCATCATCGTCACCGGCATGACACCATGATCTCCATCATCGTGTCTTCGTGAAGTTGTCTCACCAACTATTACTTCTACTACTATGGCTAACGGTTAGCAATAAAGTAAAGTAATTACATGACGTTTATTTTGACACGCAGGTCATAAATAAATTAAGACAACTCCTATGGATTTGGTGCACTAGAGCCTGTGCTTGTAGTTCAAATTTGAATTATGCACATTAAACACGCAGAAACTGAATTAATGTATAAAAAAGGCCAAACAAACCCAGAATAATTCCAAAATTTAGCATGATACTTCTATTTGGTCTAATCTGCCTATGCAAAAAAGTTAAGGTGGGAGAAGGCAGTGTACGTATGTCGTTTCGCACACGGAGGTGACACGTTCCCTTTCAGAACCACGATCCTTCTTGATGGAAGCTCTGGTTTCAAGAAGCTTACACCAAAGCTTGTCCCAATTCGGCCAAAAAAAATACTGCAGCATGTTGGTGCCATGTCATAACACCATGCCAAGTTTCATGATTTTCAGGCATGTTTTGGATTTACACGAATTAAAAAACCAAGTTTCCCAATCTTTCCGGCCGAGCCACGACGCCCAGATGTTTGAATTTCATTCCCATTTCTTGCATGGGACCTAGAAATTCACCCAAGGACACACATGTGATTTTTCAACCAACTTTGGTGCACTGGAGCATGTGCTTGTAGTTCAAATTTGAATTATGCACATTAAATGCACAGAAACTCAATTAATGTATAAAAAACCAAACAAACCTGGAATAATTCCAAAATTTAGCATGATACTTCTATTTGGTCTAATATGCCTGTGTAAAACAATTAAGGCGGGAGAAGGTAGTGTACGTATCACGTTTCGCACACGCAAGTGACACGTTCCCTCTTGGACCCACGAGCCTTCTTGAGGGAAGCTCCGGTTTGCAGGAAGCTTATACCAAAGCTTGTCCCAATTCGGCCAAAAAAAATTAATGCGGCATGTTGGTGCCATGTCATGACACCATGCAAAGTTTCGTAACTTTCAGGCGTGTTTTTGATTTACAGGAATTAAAAAACCAAGTTTCTCAATCTTTCTAGCCGAGCCACGACACCCGGATGTTTGAAATTCATTCGCATTTCTTGCATGGGACCTATAAATTCACCCAAGGACACACATGTGATATTTCAACCAACTTTGGTGCACTGGAGCATGTGCTTGTAGTTCAAATTTGAATTATGCACATTAAATGCATAGAAACTCAATTAATGTATAAAAAAGGCCAAATGAACCCAGAATAATTCCAAATTTTAGCACGATACTTCTATTTGGTTTAATCTGCCTGTGTAAAAATATTATGGTAGGAGAATGCAGTGTACGTATTGTTGGGGATCGTAGCAGACATTTAAAATTTTCTACGCATCACCAAGATAAATCTATGGAGTAATCTAGCAACGATGGGAAGGGGGGTGCATCTACATACCCTTGTAGATCGCTAAGCGGAAGCTTTACTAGAACGCGGATGAGGTAGTCGTACTCGTAGCGATTCAGATCGCGGTCGATTCCGATCTAAGCGCCGAACAACGGCGCCTCCGCATTCAACACACGTGCAGCCCGGTGACGTCTCCCATGCCTTGATCCAGCAAGGAGAGAGGGAGAGGTTGGGTAAGACTCCGTCCAGCAGCATCACGATGACATGGTGGTGGTGGAGGAGCGCGGTACTCCAGCAGGGCTTCGCCAAGCACTACGAGAGACGAGGAGAGAGAGAGGTAGGGATGCGCCTTGGGAGAGAGAGACTCGTCTGTTGTGCAGCCCCAAAACCTCCACTATATATAGGGGCAAGGGCAAGGGGCGGCGCCCTAGGGTTTCCCCTAGGGGGGCGGCGGCCAGGGCAGATGGGATCTCCCCCTTGGGTGACTTGGTCCCAAAGCCAGGAGGTGGGAACCCTAGATGGGGCGCCCCAAACCCCCTGGTCACGTGGGAATAGGTGAGGGGGGGCGCACAGCCCCTTAGTGGCCTGGTTTTCCCCATTCCCTTGACCCATGAAGCCCCCCAACACTTGCCGGGGCTCCCGAAACACCTTTCGATCATGCTGGTCATCACCCGGTACCTCCGAAACACTTCAGGACACCAAAACCCTTCGTCCAGTATATCAATCTTCACCTCCTGACCATTCCGGAACTCCTTGTGACGTCCGGGATCTCATCCGGGACTCCGAACAACATTCGGTAACCGCATACATACTTTCCCTATAACCCTAGCGTCATCGAACCTTAAGTGTGTAGACCCTATAGGCTCGGGAATAATGCAGACATGACCGAGACATCTCTCTGGTCAATAACCAACAGCAGGATCTGGATACCCATGTTGGCTCCCACATGTTCCACGATGATCTCATCGAATGAACCACGATGTCAAGGATTCAGTCAATCCTGTATACAATTCCCTTTGTCTACCGGTATAGTACTTGCCTGAGATTCAATCGTCGGTATCCCGATACCTTGTTCAATCTCGTTACTGGAAAGTATCTTTACTCGTTCCGTAACACATCATCCCGTGATCGACTCCTTGATCACATTGTGCACATTATGATGATGTCCTACCAAGTGGGCCCAGAGATACCTCTCCGTTTACACAGAGTGACAAATTCCAGTCTCGATTTGTGCCAACCCAACAGGCACTTTCGGAGATACCCGTAGTGCACCTTTATAGCCACCCAGTTACGTTGTGGTGTTTGGTACACCCAAAGCATTCCTACGGTATTTGGGAGTTGCACAATCTCATGGTCTAAGGAAATGATACTTGACATTAGAAAAGCTTTAGCAGACGAACTATACGATCTTGTGCTAGGCTTAGGATTTGGTCTTGTCCATCACATCATTCTCCTAATGATGTGATCCCGTTATCAATGACATCCAATGTCCATGGTCAGGAAACCATGACCATCTATTGATCAACGAGCTAGTCAACTAGAGGCTTACTAGGGACATGTTGTGGTCTATGTATTCACACATGTATTACGGTTTCCGATTAATACAATTATAGCATGAACAATAGACAATTATCATGAACAAGGAAATACAATAATAACCATTTTATTATTGCCTCTATGGCATATTTCCAACATGTATCTCATTTCGCACACAGAGGTGACACGTTCCCCCTTGGAACCACGAGTCTTCTTGAGGGAAGCTACGGTTTGCAAGAAGCTTACACCAAAGGCTGTCCCAGTTCGGCCAAAAAATTTACCACAACATGTTGGTGCCATGTCATGACACCATTGTGGCACACCGGCTCAGAGAAACCGGAACGCCCCATATTCCAGCCCAGAGATCGAGGAGAAGTCTCTGGAATACGACGCTGATTGACATAGAACAAATCAGCTCTTATTACAAGAATAATAATACAATGGTCTGATGTTACAAAGAAGCACATCAGCACGGCGATACTATGCCTGCGATGCTACAGTTGCTTTATGCTAGCAGCAGAACAACTCGAAGCAGTGGAATACTTCTAGTAGCGGAACAACGACGAAGGTGGTGAACTCCACTCAGCAGGGACTCTGGCCGGGACACGATCTAGCTCGCACGAACAGAACCTCGACAAACAATCAATCAATCACGGCATCACCTGCAATCTGGCATGACACGCCAGGTCAGTACATTGAATGTACTTGCAAGCTCACAACAACCATAAACATTAAGGCAAGACAATAACATAGCATTAAATAGGTTAATTAAATTAACAACTATGATGAAGCAACTACTAAGCATGGTATGAAACTACTATCATACTGATAAACCAACATCTCAGATCTCCATAACCATATCACTCTTGGCTAACTGGCCAAGTAATATACCATCTCGATCACCTCGTGATCAAAACCAAATGGTGATCACTCACGGATCACAAACGGAACCACACTTGGTTCAACGGGTTACCTCGTAACCAAACGGTGATCATTCACGGATCACGAACGGAACATCCACATGATCACCTCGTGACCACATCACAAGCTGAATGATCATCCTCAAGATCATCCCAACATCATCATCAACATCCTGCCAAACTGTTACTGCTCAAAGTACATCAACATACAAATCACCTATAAGTCATTCCTTCATGTGACTATTGATCGAACGGTGTGACCTAGTACGAACTTGTGCCCATTGACCGAGGATGCGGCTATCGATAGATTAAACACACACACACACACACTGCAGAGGTAGCACACTTTACCCACATCACAGAACCCATGGCCTCGCAATCCCATTCGGGTGGACCAACAACGTTCCGACAAAACTAATCTACTGTCATGACACTCTCCCGACCATTCCGACAAACACCCCTTTTGGGTTCAGTCCTGGGTGGCCCCCTGCCTACCAAAGGCACCAACGGCCACCGTCATGGCAAAACAAAAGCGGTCCCAAACAGGGACAAAATGGTGCCTAACAACAACTACAGGCACACAAGGTTATGTCTGCTTACTGGGCCTGGGTTTCGCACGCCCATAACCTTCCCTCGTTGGAGGCACCGGCGAGAGGTACCACAATAGACCGCATTAGGGACTTCCCATAAAGGTTGATGTGGTTCCACTGGAAAAAGGTCTGTTTCAGTGGCACTTGACCAACTTAATGACGGAATCTATCCCCAAAATATAACAGTATTAACTGATACTCCGATATCATCCATCAACCTATAATCCAAGTCATAGCAATATCCAACAAATAATCCAAAGCTTAATATCGTCTTACCAAAATACTCCGAGGACAGTATAACACCACTATCATGATGAATCCAAGAACAATATACTACTACTCGAATATCAAGAACTCACTATCTAACTATGATCCTCATGCAAGCATCATCTCCAACATCATACTCCAAAACATAATATCATCTAGCATCATGATGAAAATAACACTAGCCACTAATAATCCAAAGGCAACATGATATCCAAAGTAATACTCCGAAATAATACCAGATACCATCATGAAAATAATCATAATAGCCACTAAGAATCCAAAGGCACATGTCATCCACATAAAATGCAACATAATCATCCTAAAAGTCCAAGCAATATCATGGCAATAGCAAGATCGAAACAACTCCAAGAAATGCCATGAACAGATCACAAGTAGCTAAGGCAATATTTTAAACAAGTTTAAAGAAGATAAATCATGTCACTGCATTGCAATCATGCAAATGGAGGGTGTGGCTTGCTTGGGGTGGAAGAAATCACGGGGGAAAAGTGCGAGAAGCTCACGGAAAGAATCGCCGGAAAACGTTCTCTCTCGGAGGGGGCTGATTAAGTGCATGGGCAAAATGGTCATTTTAAGAATGTTAAAACATGGTGAAAATGATACCAACAGAATAGGCTCGATGAGACAAAGAAATGGGCTTTGGAATCACCTCATTTGGAGTAGTGAGCAAAAAGTTGTGAAGAGTTTTCTGCCAGGGACCTACCTGTAATGAAAATATTGACAAACAGGGCCAAAACAGAAAAAAAGAAAGCGTAGATTGAAGAAAACTCCTTAGATTCAGGAAAAACACATTGAAGGCTGAAACATGGAGAAAATACGCTTTCAGAATAACTAAAACGTACTTTGAGCTGAAGCACCCAGAGAATATGCTTTCAGCTTATGAAGACGTATCGACCGGAACTGCGCGTCCACTTATCCATGTCATCAGCGCCTGGTCAATGAAGTGAGGCTGATGGGCGGGTCCCACACATAGGGGGTCGTCGTCTTCATCTCCCTCGCGCCCGCCCGTGAAGCAGGGCGGCCGCCAGCGTCGGGCGGCGATTGCCGGCAACTCCGGGTACTGTTTGGCGCTCTACGACTGTTGGGGAACATAGTAATTTCAAAAAAATTCCTACGCACACGCAAAATCATGGTGATGCATAGCAATGAGAGGGGATAGTGTCGTCCACGTACCCTCGTAGACAGTAAGCGGAAGCATTATGACAACACGGTTGATGTAATCGTACGTCTTCACGATCGACCGATCCTAGTACCGAACCTACGGCACCTCCGTGATCTGCACACGTTCAGCTCGGTGACGTCCCACGAACTCACAATCCAGTAGAGCGTCGAGGGAGAGTTCCTTCAGAATGATGGCGTGATGACAGTGTTGATGAAGCTACCGACACAGGGCTTCCCCTAAGCACCGCTACGATATGACCGAGGTGGATTATGGTGGAGGGGGGCACCGCACACGGCTAAAAGATCAATGATCAACTTGTGTGTCCATGGGGTGCCCCCTACCCCCGTATATAAAGGAGTAAGGGGAGGCCGGCCGGCCCTAGGAGGGCGTGCCAAGAGGAGGAGTCCTCCTCCTAGTGGGAGTAGGACTTCCTTTCCTAGTCCCACTAGGAGGGGGAGGAAGGAGTGGGAGAGGGGAAAGGCAAGGGGGGCGCCGCCCCTTTGCTTGTCCTATTCGGACTCAATGGGAGGGGCGCACGGCCTGCCCTGGCCGGCCCCTCTCTCTCCACTAGGGCCCATTAAGGCCCATTAGTCCCGGGGGGGTTCCGGTAACCCCTCCAGCACTCCAATTTTCTCCGAGATCATCTGAAACCCTTCCGGTGTCTGAAAGTAGCCGTCCAATATATCAATCTTTATGTCTCGACCATTTCGAGACTCCTTGTCATGTCCGTGATCACATCCGGGACTCCGAACTACCTTCGGTACATCAAAACACATAAACTCATAATACTGATCGTCACCGAACATTAAGCGTGCGGACTCTACGGGTTTGATAACTATGTAGACATGACCGAGACTCATCTCCGGTCAATAACCAATAGCGGAACCTGGATGCTCATATTGGTTCCTACATGTTCTAGGAAGATATTTATCGATCAAAATCGCATAACAACATACGTTGTTCCCTTTGTCATCGGTATGTTACTTGCCCGAGATTCGATCGTCGGTATCCCAATACCTAGTTCAATCTTGTTACCTGCAAGTCTATTTTCTCGTTCCGTAATACATCATCCCACAACTAACTCATTAGTTGCATTGCTTGCAAGGCTTATAGTGATGTGCATTACCGAGAGGGCCCAGAGATACCTCTCCGACAATCGGAGTGACAAATCCTAATCTTGATCTATGCCAACTCAACAAGTACCATCATATACATCTTTAGAGCACCTTTATAATCACCCAGTTACATTGTGACGTTTGGTAGCACACAAAGTGTTCCTCCGGTATTCGGGAGTTGCATAATCTCATAGTCATAGGAACATGTATAAGTCATGAAGAAAGCAATAGCAATATACTAAACGATCATGTGCTAAGCTAACTGATGGGTCAAGTCAATCACATCATTCTCTAATGATGTGATCCCATTAATCAAATGACAACTCATGTCTATGGTTAGGAAACTTAACCATCTTTGATTCAATGAGCAAGTCAAGTAGAGGCATACTAGTGACACTCTGTTTGTCTATGTATTCACACATGTACTAAGTTTCCGGTTAATACAATTCTAGCATGAATAATAAACATTTATCATGATATAAGGAAATATAAATAACAACTTTATTATTGCCTCTAGGGCATATTTCCTTCAGTCTCCCACTTGCACTAGAGTCAATAATCTAGTTCACATCGCCATGTGATTAGTTCACATCGTCCTGTGACTAATACCCAAAAGGTTTTACTAGATTCAATAATCTAGTTCACATCACCACGTGATTAACACCCAAAGAGTACTAAGGTGTGATCATGTTTTGCTTGTGAGAGAAGTTTAGTCAACGGGTCTGCCACATTCAAATCCATATGTATTTTGCAGATTTCTATGTCTACAATGCTCTACACGGAGCTACTCTAGCTAATTGCTCCCACTTTCAATATGTATCCGGATTGTGACTTAAAGTCATCCAGATCGGTGTCAAAGCTTGCATCGACATAACTCTTTATGACGAACTCTTTATCACCTCCATAACTGAGAAATATTTCCTTAGTCTTCTAAGGATAATTTTGACCGATGTCTATTGATCTACTCCTAGATCACTATTGTACTCCTTTGCCAAACTCAGGGCAGGGTATACAATAGGTCTAGTACATAGCATGGCATACTTTATAGAACCTATGACTGAGGCATAGGGAATGACTTTTCATTCTCTTTCTATTTTCTGCCGTGGTCGGCTTTTGAGTCTTTACTCGACTTCACACCTTGCAACACAGGCAAGAACTCCTTCTTTGACTGTTCCATTTTGAACTACTTCAAAATCTTGTCAAGGTATGTACGCATTGAAAATATATCAAGCGTCTTGATCTATCTCCATAGATCTTGGTGCTCAATATGTAAGTAGCTTCACCAAGGACTTTCTTTGAAAAACTCCTTTCAAACACTCCTTTATGCCTTCCATAAAATTCTACATTATTTCTGATCTACAATATGTCATTCACATACACTTATCAGAAATGTTGTAGTGCTCCCACTCACTTTCTTGTAAATACAGGCTTCACCGCAAGTCTGTATAAAACCATATGTTTTGATCACTTTATCAAAGCATATATTCCAACTCCGAGATGCTTGCACCAGTCCATAGATGGATCGCTGGAGCTTGATCACTTTGTTAGCACCTTTTAGGATCAACAAAACCTTCTGGTTGCATCATATACAACTCCTCTTTAAGAAATCCATTAAGAAATGCAGTTTTGACATCCATTTGCTAGATTTCATAAAATGCAGCAACTGCTAACATGATTTGGACAGACTTTTAAGCATCGCTATGAGTGAAAAAATCTCATCGTAGTCAACACCTTGAACTTGTCGAAAACATTTTGCGGCAATTCGAGCTTTGTAGATAGTAACACTACTATCATCATCCGTCTTCCTCCTGAAGATCCATCTATTCTCAATGATTCACCGATCATTGGGCAAGTCAATCAAAGCCCATACTTTGTTCTCATACATGGATCCCATCTTAGAATTCATGGCCTCAAGCCATTTTGTGGAATCTGGGCTCATCATCGCTTCCTCATAGTTCGTAGATTCATCATGGTCTAGTAACATGATTTCCAGAACAGGATTACCGTACCACTCTGGTGCGGACTGTACCCTGCCTACGAGGTTCGGTAGTAGCTTGATCTAAAGTTTCATGATTATCATCATTATCTTCCTCACTAATTGGTGTAGGAATCACTAGAACTGGTTTCTGTGATGAACTACTTTCCAATTCGGGAGAAGGTACAATTACCTCATCAAGTTCTACTTTCCTCCCACTCACTTCTTTCGAGAGAAACTCCTTCTCTAGAAAGGATCCATTCTTAGCAACAAAATATCTTGCCTTCAGATCTGTGATAGAAGGTGTACCCAACTGTCTCCTTTGGGTATCCTATGAAGACACATTTCTCCGATTTGGGTTCGAGCTTATCGTTTGAAAATTTTCTCATAAGCATCGCAACCCCAAAATTTAAGAAACGACAGCTTAGGTTTCTTGCCAAAGCATAGTTCATACGGTGTCGTCTCAATGGATTTAGATGGTGCCCTGTTTAACGTGAATTCAGTTGTCTCCAATGCATAACCCCAAAATGATAGTGGTAATCGGTAAGAGACATCATAGATCGCACCATATCCAATAAAGTACGATTACGACGTTCGGACACACCATTACGCTATGGTATTCCAGGTGGCATGAGTTGTGAAACTATTCCGCATTGTTTCAAATGAAGACCAAACTTGTAACTCAAAATATTCTTCTCCATGATCAGATCGTAGAAACTTTATTTTCTTGTTATGATGATTTTCCACTTCACTCTGAAATTATTTGAACTTTTCAAATGTTTCAGATTTATGTTTCATCAAGTAGATATACCCATATCTGCTCAAATCATATATGAAGGTTTGAAAATAACGATACCTGTCGTGAGCCTCAACACTCATCGGACTGCATACATCATTATGTATTATTTCCAACAAGTCTGTTGCTCACTCCATTGTTCTGGAGAACAGAGTCTTAGTCATCTTGCTCATGAGGCATGGTTCGCAAGCATCAACTGATTCATAATCAAGTGATTCCAAATGCCCATCAGCATGGATTTTCTTCATGCGCTTTACACCAATATGACCTAAACAGTAGTGCCACAAATAAGTTGCACTATCATTATTAACTTTGCATCTTTTGGCTTCAATATTATGAATATGTGTATCACTACGATTGAGATTCAATAAACCATTCACCTTGGGTGTATGACCCTTGAAGGTTTTATTCATATAAACAGAACAACAATTATTCTCTAACTCTAAATGAATAACCGTATTGCAATTATCATGATCAAATCATATTCATGCTTAACGCAAGCACCATATAACATTTATTTAGGTTCAACACTAATCTCAAAAGTATAGGGAGTGTGCGATGATGATCATATCAATCTTGGAACCACTTCCAACACACATCGTCACTTCACCCTTAACTAGTCTCTGTTCATTATGCAACTCCCGTTTCGAGTTACTAATCTTAGCAACTGAACTAGTGTCAAATACTGAGGGGTTGCTATAAACACTAGTAAAGTACACATCAATAACATGTATATCAAATATACCTTTGTTCACTTTGCCATCCTTCTTATCCGCCAAATACTTGGAGCAGTTCTGCTTCTAGTGACCAGTCCCTTTGCAGTAGAAGCACTTAGTCTCAGGCTTAGGTCTAGACTTTGGCTTCTTCACTTGAGCAACAACTTGCTTGCCGTTCTTCTTGAAGTTCCCCTTCTTCCCTTTGCCCTTTTCTTGAAACTAGTGGTCTTGTCAACCATCAACACTTGATGCTTTTCTTGATTTCTACCTTCGTCGATTTCAGCATCACGAAGAGCTTGGGAATCTTTTCTGTTATCCTTTGCATATTATAGTTCATCACAAAGTTCTAGTAACTTGGTGATAGTGACTAGAGAACTCTGTCAATCACTATCTTATCTAGAAGATTAACTCCCACTTGATTCAAGTGATTGTAGTACTCAGACATTCTGAGCATATGCTCACTAGCTGAGCTATTCTCCTCCATCTTGTAGTCAAAGAACTTGTCAGAGGTCTCATACCTCTCGACTCGGGCATGAGTCTGAAATACCAATTTCAGCTCTTGGAACATCTCATATGCTCCATGACATTTCAAAACATTTTTGAAGTCCCGTTTATAAGCCGTAAAGCATGGTGCACTAAACTATTAAGCAGTCATCATACCGAGCTTTGTCAAACATTCATAACGTGTGCATCTGCTCCTGCAATAGGTCTGTCACCTAGCGGTGCATCAAGGACATAATTCTTCTGTGCAGCAATGAGGATAATCCTCAGATCATGGACCTACTCCGCATCATTGCTACTAACATTTTTCAACATAGTTTTTCTCTAGGAATATATCAAAATAAATGGGGAACTTTGTCGCGAGCTATTGATGTACAACATAGATATGCAAATACTATCAGGACTAAGTTCATGATAAATTAAAGTGCAATTAATCATGTTACTTAAGAACTCCCACTTAGATATATATATCCCTCTAGTCATGTAAATGATCATGTGATCCAAATCAACTAAACCATGTCCGATCATCACGTGAGATGGAGTAGTTTTCAATGGTGAACATCACTATGTTGATCATATCTACTATATGATTCACGTTTGAACTTTCAGTCTCCAGTGTTCCGAGGCCATATCTGCATATGCTAGGCTCATCAAGTTTAACCTGAGTATTCTGCGTGTGCAAAACTGGCTTGCACCCGTTGTATGTGAACGTAGAGCTTATCACACCCAATCATCACGTGGTGTCTCAGCACGAAGAACTGTCGCAACGGTGCATACTCAGGGAGAACACTTATACCTTGAAATTTTAGTAAGGGGTCATCTTATAAAGCTACCGCCTAACTAAGCAAAATAAGATGTATAAAAGATAAACATCACATGCAATCAAAATATGTGACATGATATGGCTATCATCATCTTGTGTCTTTGATCTCCATCTGCAAAGTACCGTTATGATCTCCATTGTCACCGGCATGACACCATGATCTCCATCATCTTGATCTCTATCAACGTGTCGTCACATGGTCGTCTCGCCAACTATTGCTCTTGCAACTATTGCTATCGCAAAGCGATAAAGTAAAGCAATTATTTGGCGCTTGCATCATATGCAATAAAGAGACTACCATAAGGCTTCTGCTAGTTGCCGATAACTTGGTTACAAAACATGATCATCTCATACAATAAAATTTAGCATCATGTCTTGACCATATCACATCACAACATGCCCTGCAAAAACAAGTTAGACATCCTCTACTTTGTTGTTGCAAGTTTTACGTGGCTGTTGTGGGCTGAGCAAGAACAGTTCGTACCTACGCATCAAAAGAACACAACGCGGTATAGTGATTGCTTTTTGATCTTCAGACAGAACCATGTTCATTGAATCCGATTCAACTAAAGCTGGAGAAACAGACACCCACTAGCCACCTGTGTGCGAAGCACGTCGGTAGAACTAGTCACGCGTAAGCGTACGCATAATGTCGGTCTGGGCCGCTTCATCCAACAATGCTGCCGAATCAAGAATCAACTAGTGACGGCAAGAAATATGTATATGCCCACGCCCACAACTCTTTTGTGTTCTACACGTGCATATGACATCTATGCACAAACCTGGCTCTGATACCACTATTGGGGAACGCAGTAATTTCAAAAAAATTCCTACACACACGCAAGATCATGGTGATGCATAGCAACGAGAGAGGAGAGTGTCATCCACGTACGCTCGTAGACCAGAAGTGGAAGCATTATGACAATGCAGTTGATGTAGTCGTATGTCTTCACGATCGACCGATCCTAGTACCGAACATACGACACCTCCGCGATCTGCACACATTCAGCTCGGTGACGTCCCATGAACTCACGGTCTAGTAGAGCTTCAAGGGACAGTTCAGTGAGCACGACGGCATGATGACGGTGTTGATGAAGCTACCGATGCAGGGCTTCGCCTAAGCACCGCTATGATATGACCGAGGTGGATTATGGTGGAGGGGGGCACCGCACACGGCTAAAAGATGAATGATCAACTTGTGTGTCCATGGGGTGCCCCCTGCCCTCGTATATAAAGGAGTAAGGGGGAGGCCGACCGGCCCTAGGAGGGCGCGCTAAGAGGAGGGGTCCTCCTCCTAGTGGGAGTAGGATTCCCCTTTCCTAGTCCCACTAGGAGGGGGAAGGAAGGAGCAGGAGAGGGGAAAGATAAGGGGGGCGCCTGAGGGAGTCCCGAATTAGGGGGTCTCCGGACAGCCGGACTATATCCTTTGGCCGGACTGTTGGTCTATGAAGATACAAGATTGAAGACTTCGTCCCATGTCCGGATGGGACTCTACTTGGCGTGGGAGGCAAGCTAGGCAATACGGATATGTATATTTCCTCTGTTGTAACTGACCTTGTGTAACCCTAGCCCCCTCCGGTGTCTATATAAACCAGAGGGTTTTAGTCTGTAGGACAACATACAGTCATACCATAGGCTAGCTTCTCGGGTTTAGCATCTCCGATCTCGTGGTAGATCAACTCTTGTAATACCCATATTGTCAAGTATAATCAAGCAGGACATAAGGTTTTACCTCCATCAAGAGGACCCGAACCTGGGTAAAACATCGTGTCCCCTGCCTCATGTTACCATCCACCTTAGACGCACAGTTCGGGACCCCCTACCCGAGATCCGCCGGTTTTGACACCGACATTGGTGCTTTCATTGAGAGTTCCTCTGTGTCGTCGTCGTTAGGCTTGAGGCTCCTTCGATCATCATTAGCGATGCAGTCCAGGGTGAGACCTTTCTACCCGGACAGATCTTTGTGTTCGGCGGCTTCGCACTGCGGGCCAACTCGCTTGGCCATCTAGAGCGGATCGAGAGTTACGCCCCTGGCCACCAGGTCAGGTTTGGAAGCTTAAACTACACGGCCGATATCCGCGGAGACTTGATCTTCGAGAGATTCGAGCCCCTGCCTTGTGCGGCACATGGTCACGATGAGCATGATTTAGCTTTGCCATTGGAGAGTGTCCAGGAGATCGCGCCGGTAACTGCTCTGACCCTCAATTCGGAGCCAGTTGCGCCATCCATGGACGGGTGGATAGACCCTGCCACGGAGGCCGCACTCTCATCGGCGATCAAGCCGAGAATCGACCTTACCCTTCATGGGAGCCGTGACGCCGAACTAGCGAATTCCTCCCCGGCCACGGACTCCGAACCGCCTGCGCCCGTGCCTATCGAATCCGATTGGGCGCCAATCATGGAGTTTACCTCCGCGGATATTTTTCATCACTCGCCCTTCCGTGACATACTGAACCCATTAAGGTCTCTCTCCCTGTCGGGAGAATCCTGGCCGAACTATGTCCGACAGGATTGGGATGCGGATGACGAAGAAATTCGTCGCCCACCCACCACCCACTTAGTAGACACTGTCGCCGACTTAACCGACATGCTCGACTTCGACTCCGAAGACATCGACGGTATGGACGACGATGCGGGAGACGAAGAGGAACCACTGCCCACAGGGCACTGGACAGCCACCTCATCATATGATATATACATGGTGGACACACCCAAAGAAGGCAATGGCGATGAGACAGCGGAGGATGACCCCTCCAAGAAGCAACCCAAGCGCCGACGTCAGCGGCACCGCTCTAAGTCTCGCCAAAGCAAAAGAGGTGACACCGACATAGGAGATAATACCACTCCGGACAATGCCGAAGACGACAACAATCCCCTCCAGCAAGATTTAGAGCAGGAGGATGGAGAAGCCAGCCCTCCAGAGAGAGCAGCAGATGGAGAGGCGGATGATGATAATTACATGCCTCCCTCCAAAGATGAGGAAAGCCTCGACGATGACGAATTCTTCGTGCCTAAGTATCTCGTCGAACAAGAGCACTTCAAGCGCCGGCTTATACCCACGACAAATAGCCTTAAGAAAAAGCAACAACAGCTTCAAGCTGGATCAAGATTTGCTAGCTGACAGATGCACTGAAGTCCTTGCGGCCGAGGAATATAAAATTGAACGCCCCTCCAAGAGTTACCCAAAGCGCAGGTTTCTACCCCGACTGGAGGAGGACGCACCAAAACCTACATCTCCAGTGTATGACGTGGCTGATCGGCCACCTCGTGGCCGCGACAAAGAGGCATTCCAGCCAAAAGTTCAGCCCGCACCCCGACGCCACTCAAATAAAAATGTCAAGACATGGGGAAATACGCCAGACCTATGAGACGTATTAAAGAACAAAGCAAAACACGCAAGATCGATCGACGGATTGCGAGGGCGCGCCACTATGCGAGACGATAACCGTCACGCCGGATACAGTAAAAGTAAGTTCGGCCGGGCCAAACACAGCGGACATGACTCACTTGAGCTGCGTCGCGATATAGCCCAGTATAGAGGCGCCGCACACCCCCTATGCTTCACAGACGAAGTAATGGATCATCAAATCCCAAAGGGTTTCAAACCCGTAAATATAGAATCATACGACAGCACAACAGATCCTGCGGTATGGATCGAGGATTTCCTCCTGCACATCCACATGGCCCGCGGTGATGATCTACACGCCATCAAATACCTCCCACTCAAGATCAAAGGACCAGCTCGGCATTGGCTCAACAGCCTGCCAGCAGAATCCATTGGCTGTTGGGAAGATCTGGAAGCCGCATTCCTTGACAACTTCTAGGGCACTTATGTGCGACCACCAGATGCCGATGACTTGAGCCACATAATTCAGTAGCCAGAGGAATCGGCCAGGCAATTCTGTACACGGTTCCTAACAAAGAAAAATCAAACCGTCAACTTTTTGGATGCAGAGGCCCTAGCAGCTTTTAAGCACAACATCTGCGATGAGTGGCTCACCCGGCACCTTGGCCAGGAAAAGCCGAAATCTATGGCAGCCCTCACGACACTCATGACCCTCTTTTGCGTGGGAGAAGACAGCTGGCTGGCTCGCAGCAATAACATATCAAGAACCATGGTACTTCGGATACCAAGGATGGCAATGGCAGGTCATGTCGCAACAAACATAAGCGCCGCATCAACAACGACAATACCGAGGATACGGTAGTCAATGCCAGATTCAGAGGCTCTAAACCTAGTTAGCGGAAAAAGCCATTCAAAATAAGCACTCCGGGCCCGTCCAGTTTGGACCGTATACTCGATTGCTCGTGTCAAATACACGGCACCCCAGACAAGCCAGCCAACCACACCAACATGGATTGTTGGGTGTTCAAGCAGGCCGCAAGTTAAATGCCGAAAACAAAGATAAGGGGTCACATAGCGATGATGAGGAGGAGCCCCGGCAGCCGAACACCGGAGGACAGAAGAGGTTCCCCCCACAAGTGCGGACGGTGAACATGATATACGCAACCCACATCCCCAAGAGGGAGCAGAAGCGTGCGCTAAGGGACGTATATGTGTTGGAGCCAGTCGCCCCAAAGTTCAACCCATGGTCCTCTTGTCCGATCACCTTTGATCGCAGGGACCACCCCACTAGTATCCGTCATGGCAGATTCACCGCACTGGTCTTAGACCCAATCATCGACGTATTTCACCTCACTCGAGTCCTTATGGACGGTGGCAGCGGCCTAAACCTGCTTTATCAGGACACGGTGCGCAAAATGGGCATAGACCCCTCAAGTATCAAACCCACAAAAACAACCTTTAAATGTGTCATACCAGGTGTAGAGGCCCATTGCACGGGCTCAGTCATGCTGGAAGTGGTCTTCGGATCCCCGGATAACTTCCGAAGCGAGGAGTTAATCTTTGATATAGTCCCGTTCCGCCGTGGCTATCATGCACTGCTCGGGCGAACCGCATTTGCCAGATTCAATGCGGTACCGCATTATGCATACCTCAAGCTCAAGATGCCAGGACCTCGGGGGGTCATCACAGTCAATGGGAACACATAGTGCTCTCTTCGCACGGAGGAGCACACTGCGGCCCTCGCAGCAGAAGCACAAAGCAGCCTCTTAAGGCAATCCACTAGTTCGGCGATTCAAGTCCCGGACACCTTCAAGCGCGCCCGGAGTAATCGGCAACAAGACCGCCTGGCATGTTCCGAGCTCGCATAGCAATGCGGCCCCCACCCCAGTACCAGCCAAATGGCGAAATCTGTGCCATGCGTACATAATTATGCATTAAAAATACCATGGGCATAGGTGGGGAGGGGGGCATGACTATGGCATGCCCCAAGACACGGCTCAACCGCACTAGGGGCTTCCCACTTTGTTATTTTTCTCTCTTTCAGGACTTTAATCTCTGGAAACCCCGTCCGGCAGTATGGTTGCCAGACACACGATGCAACAACCAAGGAGGCAGAAAGCTACGTCGCACCACGGAACTCCCAGGTGGTCTCTGACAACGAGTGAAATACCTGCTTTAAATACCATTCCTCAGCTTGCCCTTGGAGGGGACATGTCAAATAGTCCTACTTTTTGCTTATCGCATTACTTGTATCATTCTGCTTTATGCACCATTTTGAATAAACAATGCACATCACTAGACTATTATCGCATTCTCTATTCCTCTTTATATATATATATATATATATATATATATATATATATATATATATATATATATATATATATATATATGTTCATTCATGACATTCAGCACCCGTACACTCTGGTACGGCCACTATGCCAGGGGCTTAAGCGTACCTCATAATACGGCGTGAGAAGTCCGAACACTTTGACAGTGCGGCACCCCGAACTTATAGCATTATATGCATCAGCTCCGAATCATGTCTTGGGTCAATAGTTGTGTTTGCCCGGCTCCCATGTTTTGGTACCTTACGTTCCACTATATCAGCTAAGGTAGCACTGGGAGAACTACTGCGATTGTGCCCCGGTTTAGCTGGGCTAAGCACCTCAGTAGAGAAAGCTAAAACTGACTGTCATGATAAGGCGAGAGACTGGTCGCTGTTCGAGAGGTTTCGAGTCCCTAAAGACTTATGCCGCTTAGAGCGAGGAGTCGGCTTTTTCCGGCTTAAGGCGTGTATAGCGCCCAGAATTCGGCCTTACGAATACTAGGGGCTTCTCCAAAATTTAAAATTATAGAATTCTATGGCTAAGTGAGAGTGATAAAGCATTATTGTCCGATTGCCTTGTTCGTTGTGCTGAGCACCTCCCTCGAAGGACCCAAAAATGGGAACAAGAGTGCTCAGGTTTATCCCGAACACCCCAGCGCTCGTGGCATTGTGGCAGAAGCCAATGACTAGCCATCTCTCAGATTTGATAAACAGCCGAACAGAAGGTAATATTTTAAATTCAAACAAGCGTTGCATAGCGCATATGAACAAGTATTCATAATACAGGATCACACGAGCAAGTTCATTCAAATATTACATCTTTTGCACACTCGTCTGCTACAAGACGGGCACCCTTCAGGACACCCTCATAATACATCTCGGGGTGGCGATGCTCCTTGCCCTGCGGCGGCCCCTCCTTCACCAGCTTCTTGGCGTCCATCTTGGCCCAGTGCACCTTTGCACGGGCAAAAGCCCGGCGTGCACCTTCGATGCAGACGGGCCGCTTGATGACTTCCATCCATGGGCAGGCATCCACAAGCTGCCTCACCAGGCCGAAGTAGCTGTTGGGAAGGGCTTCACCAGGCTACATCCGGACTATAAAGCCCTTCATGGCCTCTTCGGCCGCCTTGTGCAGTTCGACCAGTTGCTTCAGCTGGTCGCTCACAGGCATCGGGTGTTTGGTCCCAGTATACTAAGACCAGAACAACTTCTCCGTCGAGCTTCCCTCCTCGGCCTGGTAATATTTCGCGGCATCCGACACGCTGCGGGGCAAATCTGCGAATGCTCCTGGAGAGCTCCGGACTCGGGTAAGTAAAAAGTAATTTACTTGCACATGCTTGCTTTGCATATTGAATGCCTTACCCGCCGCTATCTTCCTCGTCGCTTCAATCTCCTGGAGGGCTTTTTGGGCTTCGGCCTTGGCATTCTTTGCGCTCCCGAGGGCCGCGGCAAGCTCAGACTCTCGCGTCTTCGAGTCAAGCTCCAAAGCCTCGTGCTTCGTCACGAGAGCCTGGAGCTCTTGCTGCACCTCGCCCACCCGTGCCTCTTGCTTTTCCCGCTGGTGCGCTCCTTGGCCGCTTTGTCTTCGGCCTTGGACAGCGCATGCTTTAGGGTCGCCATCTCGGTCGTGGCCCCTGGCACATTCATGATGATCCTGTCATTTCGCAACCACATTTTCTTTTATATACATATAGACAAGGTATTACTTACCTTTGTTCTCCTTGAGCTGCCTCTTGGCAAGGTCGAGCTCTTTCTCGGACACCTCGAGGTCCTGCTTTAGTACGGCGACCTCCGCAGTCAGTGCGGCAGAGGTAAACAGTGAAGCCTACATACGCATACAGACATACATATATTAAACTCCTGCATATTTTATTTGATCCTCTATTCGGTTTTTCTTTGTGAACACCAAATAGAGCATCAGGGGCTACTATCTATGCGGTAATAATTTTCCTATATTTTCAATACTTACCTCAAAGCCTGTTAGAAGGCTCGCATAGGCTTCAGTAAGTCCGCTCTTGGCGGACTGAACCTTCTTGATCACCGCACTCATAATAGTGCGGTGTTCTTCGTTGATGGAAGCGCCTCGAAGCGGTCCCAACAGGTTGTCCGGTGCCTCTGGATGGACAGAGGTCACCGACACAGGCATCTCGCCCCTTTTGGAAGGGGGCCGCCTGCCCGAGTCCAGAACCACTGGTGGTTCCGGCGCGGTGTTCGGCTGAGAGCCAAACTTGGAGCCCCCGGGAGTCTTGCTCCCTTTGCTCCTGGAGTCTGGACGGTCGCCTTGAGGCACCTCCGGGACTGTCTCCTCCCGGCTCGGTGCCCCTTGAGACAATACCTCGACATTGTCCGTAGGGCAAGGGGAGGAGGCGGTCGGAAGTGGATCGCTATCCATATCCGACGAGTCCAAGGAACTGCCCGACGAGGATACGTCGACACGGGCTTGGGGAGGTCTGCATAATCATATTCGGCGTTAAGAGAAGCAGTGCGACAAAGGTATGCTATGAGTTACTCTGGTATCCGAATACTTACGACTTCGCCAGGGGCTTGGCCCTGAGCAGCCACCCGTCTTCGCCTTCGGCGACGGTGGTGGAGCAGTCCGGAAGAAGATTCCTTCCCTTCTTGGACACTTTGGCCTTCCCGGTTGGGGAGGCCTTCCTTTTCTTGTCTCCTCCGGCTGGAGGGGGAGCATCTTCATCTTCCTCCTCATTTTCATGGGAGGAGTGCATCGCGGAGTTATCGGATGATGAGTCCGATACCACCTGTCGCCGGGAACTCTTTCGGGTTCCCTTGGCCTTCTTCTTGGCCTTATCCGTCACCTCATAAGGAGCCGGAGTCAGCATCTCCGTCAAGAGAGCGTCCGCAGTGTCTTCGGGCAGAGGGGCCAGACAGTCAATCTGCTCCGATGCCTCCACCCAGTCCTGTCAAAGGCATGGGAGCTCAGACCCTGCACATGGTTAAGCTATGGGAAATAAATATCCTACCAGATTCACAGAGCGCTTCGCGCTTAGCCCGCGGTCCTCGGTGAGAGAGGGAGGGACCTCAGCACCCTTGAATAGTACCCTCCAGATGTCTTTGTGCGTCGTGTCGAAGAGCTTGCTTGGAGTCTGGTGTCGGGCCGGGTCGAACTCCCATAAGTTGAAATCTCGTTGTTGACATGGGAGGATCCGGCGGAAGAGCATGACCTGGACTATGTTGACAAGCTTAAGTTTGTTGCTTGCCATGTTCCGGATACACTTCCGGAGTCCGTCCAGCTCCATCGATGAACCCCAGGATAGGCCCTTCTCCTTCCAGGAAGTGAGCCGCGTGGGGATTCCCGATCGAAACTCGGGGGCCGCCACCCAGTTGGTGTCACGCGGCTCGGTGATGTAGAACCACCCCGATTGCCACCCCTTTACGGCCTCCATGAAGGAGCCTTCGAGCCATGAAACGTTGGGCATTTTGCCCACCATGGCTCCGCCGCATTCCTCTTGTTGGCCGCTACCACCTTCGGCTTGATATTGAAGGTCTTCAGCCATAGGCTGAAGTGGGGCCGGATGCGGAGGAAAGCCTCGCACACGACGACGAATGCCGATATGTTAAGGATGAAATTCGGGGCCAGATCATGAAAGTCCAGCCCGTAGTAGAACATGAGGCCACGAATGAATGGATGGAAGGGAAACCCCAATCCGCGGACGAAGTGGGGGAGGAAAACCACCCTTTCGTGAGGTTCCGGGGTAGGGACGACCTGCCCCGCGGCTGGCAGCCGGTGCGCGATGTCCGCGGCTAAGTATCCGGCTCCACGTAACTTTTTGATGTGCCCCTCCGTGACGGAGGAGGCCATCCACTTGCCCCCCGCTCCGGACATGTTTGGAGAGAGTTGAGGAGGAGGATGCGAACTTGGGCGCTGGAGCTCGAGTGCGCGAGAATGGATGAGCAAGGAGGAAGAAGGCGTGGGTAGAAAAAGTTGAGATCTTATCCCTTTATAAGGGCGGACTAAACTATGCGCCCCCACTAGCCTGGTAAAACTCGCTTATCCCCCAAGCGACGTAATTGATGGCGCGGTTGGGTTACCCACGTCCGTATTGATGAGAATCCCGTAATAAGGGGAATACGATCTCTGCTTTGACAAGACGTGTCAAGAAACCGCCTCGCGTTATGTGCGGGGCTGGTTAAAGAAAAACGGTTCAAATAATTACCGGGCCATGGCGTGATGTCATGCTGCCAAAACGTGTCAGCGGATTAGATTTGTGGTAATATTATTCTCTCTGCGGTGGTATGTGGAACTTATTTTGCAGGGTCGGACACTATCCTTGTATTCAAATTCTTCCGTGGTGTATTCGGAGGAGGAACCCTCCTTGCAATGCCGAAAACAACACTGCGCGCCGGACTCATCGTCATTGAAGCCTGGTTCAGGGGCTACTGAGGGAGTCCCAGATTAGGGGGTCTCCGGACAGCCGGATTATATCCTTTGGCCGGACTGTAGGACTATGAAGATACAAGATTGAAGACTTCGTCCCGTGTCCGGATGGGACTCTACTTGGCGTGGAAGGCAAGCTAGGCAATACGGATTTGTATATTTCCTCCTTTGTAACCGACCTTGTGTAACCCTAGCCCCCTCCGGTGTCTATATAAACTGGAGGGTTTTAGTCCGTAGGACAACATACAATCATACCATAGGCTAGCTTCTAGGGTTTAGCCTCTCCGATCTCGTGGTAGATCAACTCTTGTAATACCCATATTGTCAAGTATAATCAAGCAGGACGTAGGGTTTTACCTCCATCAAGAGGGCCCTAACCTGGGTAAAACATCATGTCCCCTGCCTGCTGTTACCATCCGCCTTAGACGCACAGTTCGGGACCCCCTACCCGAGATCCGCCGGTTTTGACACCGACAGCGTCACCCCCCCTTTCCTTGTCCTATACGGACTCAAGGGGAGGGGGCGCGCGGCCTGCCCTGGCCGGCCCCTCTCTCTCTCCACTAGGGCCCATTAAGGCCCATTAGTCCTGGGGGGTTCCGGTAACCCCTCCGGCACTCCGGTTTTCTCCGAGATCATCCGAAACACTTCCGGTGTCCGAATGTAGCCGTCCAATATATAAATATTTATGTCTCGACCATTTCGAGACTCCTTGTCATGTCCGTGATCACATCGGGGACTCCTAACTACCTTCGGTACATCAAAACACATAAAATCATAATATCAATCGTCACCGAACGTTAACCGTGCGGACCCTGCATGTTCGAGAACTATGTAGACATGACCGAGACTCATCTCCTGTCAATAACCAATAGCGGAACCTAGATTCTCATATTGGTTGCTACATGTTCTACGAAGATCTTTATCGGTCAAAACCGCATAACAACATACATTGTTCCCTTTGTCATCGATATGTTACTTGCCCGAGATTCAATCGTCAGTATCTCAATACGTAGTTCAATCTCGTGACCAGAAAGTCTCTTTTCTCGTTCCGTAATACATCACCCCACAACTAAATCATTAGTTGCAATACTTGCAAGGCTTATAGTGATGTGCATTACTGAAAGGGCGCACAGATACCTCTCCGACAATCGGAGTGACAAATCCTAATCTCGATCTATGCCAACTCAACAAGTACCATCAGAGACACCTGTAGAGCACCTTTATAATCACCCAATTACGTTGTGACATTTGGTAGCACACAAAGTTTTCCTCCGGTATCCGGGAGTTGCATAATATCATAGTCATAGGAACATGTATAAGTCATGAAGAAAGCAATAGCAATATACTAAACGATCAAGTGCTAAGCTAATTGTTGGGTCAAGTGAATCACATCATTCTCTAATGATGTGATCCCGTTAATCAAATGACAACTCATGTTTATGGTTAGGAAACTTAACCATCTTTGATTCAACAAGCTAGTCAAGTACAGGCATACTAGGGACACTCTGTTTGTCGATGTGTTCACACATTTACTAAGTTTCCAGTTAATACAATTCTAGCATGAATAATAAACATTTATCATGATATAAGGAAATATAAATAACAACTTTATTATTGCCTCTAGGGCATATTTCCTTCAACGACCACCGGTGTGTTCGGGGGAACGAGGTGCGCCCGCCGGTGCACAGAACGGCCATCGAGAAGCCCCGGAGTGAGAGGAGATGGGGCCATGGCGGATGATGGCATCGTCTGGGGTGGGTGTCGGCGATGTGGTTAACCCGAAGAGGAAAAGAAGATGCGGGAAGGATCAGTGGGTCGAGGAGGCTCTTCTGGTGGTGGAAAAGAGAGGGAAGGGACCTCGGCTCGCTCGGATTCGAGCAGAGGCCGTCGGAGGCTGAGGCGGCCATCGGAGGGCTCGGGAGCTCTTGGAGCTCAGGGAAGGGGTCGGGGAGGCTTCTTGGAGTGAGTGAGGTCGAGTGGTGAGGAGAAACGCGCCCCGGGCGGCCTTATATAGGCAGGGGAGGAGGAGGCCGAGCTGGCGTTGCCGCGGACGCGTGGCCGGCGCCGCGGACGCGTGTGCACGTGTATGAGCTCAGGGTTAGGCAATGAGAGGGAACAAGATGGAGAGCTCACGGGGAAGAGGTGTCCAAGGGAGCGCAGGGAGGAAGAAGATGGCGAGCTCCGAGCCAAACCCCATTGTTTGCCTGTGGGCGCACGGCGGCATGCGTCTGTGAGGAAGCGGACGGAGGGGGAGAGGGGTCCAGGGGAACGAAGACAATGAGGAGAAGCCAAGGGACACGCTCACGCGCGCGAAGACATGGAGAGGAAAGAGAACGAAGAAGAAATGGCGTACTGGACGCGGCCACTGTGCACACAGCACGCGCACAGGCTTGCCAGCTGCGCGGTCACCATGGGACAATGCACAGGGAGCTCACGAGGGGCAAGTAAATGGTGTCTAGCATTATGTCCTTCCAATATCGAGCATTTATGATG
This sequence comes from Triticum dicoccoides, assembly GCF_002162155.2. Taxonomy (NCBI): domain Eukaryota; kingdom Viridiplantae; phylum Streptophyta; class Magnoliopsida; order Poales; family Poaceae; genus Triticum; species Triticum dicoccoides. The sequence goes on from NC_041382.1 coordinate 422,326,055, forward strand.
CCATGGCTTGATCTGGGGTGCTATGGTTAAATGGTAATCATTGTCTGAAGTTTACTGCAGAAAACTTGGTTGTGCACTGGTGATTAACATGAACGTTATTGGAGCCAATTAGTTTGTTTGGGTGATCAGCTTAGGAATGACTATAATCCTGTTAACTTTGAGAAGATTTGGATCAAGGTTTAACATAGTTGCTTTCCAACTGACCCGGATGGTCCATAAAATGGATCAAGATGATGCACTCAAATGGTGATTCCACTTGGGCTGAAATTAGGAAAGGCTTGATGATTTGGACAGATAGAGGTTCTGTAAAAATTTCATACCAATTGGATTCACCAAAATGGTACTTCTTTCATAGCTATTCTCTCTATCTAGAAACTTGCAAAAACCCTAGAGAAATATTGGCTTGATGAATTGGTCCCAAATTTGGTGGAGAGATGTTATTTCGGCAGGAGCACAATCTGGTAGTTTCTCAGAATTAATGAAGCAGTATAAAATATGCTTGCTTCACAACCTAAAAATATTAACAGAATCAAATATTTGATCCCCTGTTCACATATATGATTGTATGGGGCTGACATTTGGAGGAGTGTGATGATATGGGCACATTAAGGAGTGTGAAAAATTTCAACTTATTTGGAAACTCCTAACTAGTACTTCCTTCACAATGCCTTCTTTCTGACAGAAAGTTTGAAAAATTGCTGAGGAAGATTGGCTTGGCAAATAAAGTTGATTTTTGGCATGAGGAAATGATTTGGACGTAGGAGAATGCCCAAAAGTCTTGGGAGCAATCAGGAAAGGATAGGTGGCACTTCCTTCACAGAAAGCCACACTAGATAGAAATGAAGAATAATTATTGGGGAATTATTCTTGGGCTAGGGCAGGAAAGTTTGGGCATATTTGAGCAAAATATGACCCAAAGAGATTAGGAGAATTAATTGGCATTTTTGGGAGTGACAGAAATATAGGTTTTTTCACAACCTAGGGCAGACAGGGTTATTCCTTTAATAAAAAAGGAATATTCCTGAGAAAAGAATTTTATGGTGTGGCTAGAATGGAAAAGGAATGATCTTGGGAAAGTTTTGAGAATGATGAGCCACATGGGAGCGGAATGAGGATGATTTCCCAGGTGGCAAGGCCACAGAACCACTCCAAAAAGAAAACAGAGCAAAAACCAATAAATCAAAAAGAAAAAGAAAAGGGCCAAAAGCCAGGCTGTTACAACTCTTACCCCCTTAAAGAAATCTCGTCCTAGAGATTTGGTTGCTCAGGGAACATGTATGACTTGAGGACACCATTTCCAACCCAGGTATCCATTTCCTTTATTTATTGCTCCCCCAAAAATTTCAGATGATCAACTTACCTTGCTTCACCTTTCCCAAATCTAGTCATATTTTTGCTCATGTACCAATTCCTTTTTACTGACATTGATTCCCCATACCTGTGGTGATACCTAATGGATCTGAGTATAAGTTTTCTTTTGGTCATGAAAACCTTTTTACTTCTGTCATGGGGTTGCTTCAAATAAATTCAGGCCTTCTAGTTTCAATAAATGCTAAAAATTAATCATGGCCATCTTCTGACGGGATCTGACTGCTCATAGGTGGTACTGATTTATTTTGATTTATTCCTTTGGCTCGAGCATGAGATATGTGCCAAAGATTCGACAACCTTTTGTCGAGAGCAATATACCGGCGTATGGAGTTATAGTTCTGTCATACCTAAAATATTTACATCTTGAGACTGGCCCGACAGGGGGCTGATGGAAAAATGCTTTTCCCGACAGACTGACCGTGTACTTGATTCTGTTGGTGAGTATACCGGGTCTGAGTTGATTGTTCAGCTTTTGATTTTCTCATTTTGTCGGTATACCCAGTTGGATTTCTTTACACTAACCATTTCAAGCGGGTCAACGGGATATGAAATCCTTGTAAAAAGAGAGTAGGCCGCAAAGAGTATGCCTTTGTGGATCCATATGGAATTACGGCCTCCAACTAATTTGGGTATCTGGACCCTGATGGTCGTGCAAAAATCATCATACCTTTGCTCTCAATCTCACCCTTTAACAGTCATGATTTTTTTGTTAAGATACCTTACTGAAATAACTTGGCCACACCTGTCCTTGATTCTTCATATGACCATGGATGTGATTTGTGCAATATTTTTGACGTTATTCCTTGTGCCTGTTTTCTGACCTGGGTCCGCACACCTATGACATATACCGGGGTTTGTAGCTGTACGGAGCTCATTGTTGAGGCCAATCACTGAAGAAGGTGACAAGGTTTTAGGATATCTTCTTGTCAGTTAAGGGAATAATGACCTTGATGACCATTGTCAAGACTGTTGATTCTGTGATGTCATCCCCAGATCTTGTCGATTCTTATAATTCATGAGATGTAATGCCATATACTGCCAACCCACGCATAATCTCTGAGGATGGTGTAATAGTGTGATACTGACGCAGATTGAATGGCTTACGAGAGAAGCCATCCGAGTAGCTTGCTGAGGAAGACTTGTTAACTTCTGCTCAAATCTTTTGTTTGGGTATCATGCAGAAGAAGGCTCTATAGCTTACACACGAAGCTTGGTCTGATTATTATGCTGGAGAAGCCTGAGTTCCATACTTGAGAAGCTTCTCCTCGGGTTTGCTTGTTGAGAAAAATTCATTTCCGTTTGTCAGAAGCTTTTACCGAGGTATCTTGCTGAGAAAGACCGGGTATCTTGGACTAGAAACTGTTCACATATCATGCTGAGGAAAATTGAGGAGCCTTGCTTCATAAATTTCTTCCAATAACGTGTGGAAGAAGACTGAGCTTCTTACATCCAAAGCTTCATACTAATATGCAGACTGAAATCTACACACACGCCCATAATATTATGTGGCTGATTATTTCCATGAGAAAATTTGTTTGACTGTCTTCCTTGAGCGTATCACATTCTAACGTTATTTCGGATGATAATATATTTCAAGCAGCATGCATTGCTGAGCCAAAATTTTGTATATGATCCATACCTTTGACTGAAAATATAACGTTGAGCTTGTACCTGACTTGTCTTGCTGCTTGACTTGATCATTACTACTCTGAGGATTTTGTACTGATGGAGACTTGAGGCTGATAGTCAATCCAATACGCCATTGGTATTCTGAGCAGATATTAATGCTATAATGCAGTCGACTGGGCAGACTATACTGTTTAGCTGGGCTTCTTCCAAATATTCCAAACCCTTATTGCTTCTTCAAATCCGGTGTTGGTTGATGAGAAACTCTTTATAGGGCTGTCGGGGATATACCCCGCGGTATGACCCGGCCGGATATATGACCCGGCCGGACTTGGCGTTTCATTGGTAACCCGCCAGAGGATTGGCGACTCGCATATCTCACGGTTCACTCGTGTGACGACTCACGAGCATGAAGACTCATTGGTGACCCGGTGAGTGTTTCAGATGGATGACAAGGCTCAAGGCCCAGAAGGCCGGCTCATGTTATGATGGGCCGGATTAAGAGGAAAGACATAAGGAATATTCTCCTACAAAGGAAGCAAGACTAGGACTCCACTTGTAATAGAGTAATCCTAATCCTACTAGGACTAGTCATGTAACCCGCCCCTTGAACATATATAAGGAGGGGCAGGGCACCCCAAGAGGGACAAGAAACAATCTCTAGGGCTAGACACAACTAAAGGGGAGACGGCTTATGCGGCGACTCTTTCATGAGCATAATGAAATCTAGCCACAAACAACATGTAGGGCTATTACCGGATGATGTTTCCCGGGGCCCGAAGCTGCCTAAATCCTTGTCTTATGTTGCGTCTCTCGATTCCGCTCAACCCCTCTCAAGCACCTACAAAGATGCGTTGGCCTCACGACTAAGTCCTCACACTAGGACATCTGCCGTGACAATTCCACGACAGTTGGCACCCACCGTGGGGCCTGCGCACGGTGGTGGTGAGTTCTTGGAGGGATTTTTCTCAAGGATGGAGAAGTTCGTAATTTTCCGATGAAGAAGAGATGGTCAGAATCTACATCAACTCCAAGTTCATCGATCAAGATTGAAAAAGTTTGAGTGGCTGCATAAATTGATAGAAATCAAAAAAAAAATCGCTGGCAGAGCACGTCAGCTATGGGCGATTTATCATATAAGTTTTAGGCAGCACTTGTTGACTCTGAGTTATGGCTGCTCGTGAAGTATCGAGCAAAATGACAAGTCCCATTGAAATTTCCATATTGAGCCGGCCGCGCAGCCCTTGCAATCAAAAAGAGTCAGCATGGAACGACGAGAGCCACCGGATGACCTTGGGTTCAAATTATTGTCTGTCCTCAGCCACCGTCTATGTGATCCTTCAAATCATAGATCCTGCCAGAGATCTACTGGGGCTATGTTTTTTCTCCACTGGGTAGGTGATTGGAATAAGCCGCCTGTAATGCCCGGATAATCATGCTACAGTAATCCCACGCTAATCATGCCACGTCACCTCGGTTACTATTGCTAGCCTCACAATGATTCGAAACCATTTCAAATTTAAATTCTAAATAAGTCAAACGGCAAAAGTTTTCAAAATATTAAACTAAAATGTTCGGAGTGTGCAAATAAATGCTTAGGTATTTATGGTGAGGGAACCGTGCTTTTATAGGAAACCTAAATCCATAAAATGAAATAAAACAGTAAAGAAATAAATACAAGAAAATGCAAAACAGAAAACAAAAAAACAAAAAGGAGAAAGCCCCCCCTTAACTGGGCCGACTGACCCAGCTGGCCACCGTGCCCCCACTTGGGCCTCAACCACCGGGCCGGCCCACCCCGCGCCCCACTCCCTTATCCCCCCACTCTCCAGGGTCCCGAAACCCTAACCCA
>NC_041382.1:422331519-422340562 GCF_002162155.2 Triticum dicoccoides
GCCACCCGGACCTCGCCGCCGCCGCCCTGCTCCCCCCCTGCCGCTGCAGCACGCCTTGCGCGCGCCTCCCCCATCGGCGCCTCCTGCCGGCGGATCCCGACGAGCCCCCGCGCTCCGGCCGCGGCCACGGCCACCGGCGCCAAGCCGAGCGCCTGCACCTTCGCCCGCGTGCCCCTGGGCGTACGCCCAAATGGGGCGCGCCCGTAACCGTCGCCCGCGCCCTGTATGGCCTGGGCCTATGACACATGGGCCTCGCCCAGAGAACGTTTAAAAAAAGAAAAAGGATTAAAAAATAATAACAAATAAAATTAATTAATTAATTAAACAAAGACTTAATTGAACTAATTAATCCTGATTAGATTAACCTAATCAATTAACTAAACCCTAATTAACCTAACAAAGTATGACAGGTGGGTCCCACTCGACCCACGCGTTAGTTTGACCCAGTCAACCCATGTTGATTGCTGATGTCAGCATGACATCATGCTGATGTCATAAATCCAATTTCAAATTAAATTAAATAATTAATTAAATTCCAGAAATTAATCAAATATTTAGAAAATCATATCTTTTAATCTGTAACTCGGATTAAATTATTTTCAACATGAAAGTTGCTCAGAACGGCGAGACGAATCTGGATGCGCATCCCGTTCGGCCACCACGCATCCCTAGCATAGCGAACATGCAACTTTCCCCCTCCAGTTCATCTGACCGAAAATGTGAAACACCAAGAATACTTCCCGGATGTTTTCCCCCTTCACCGGTACCACCTCGTACCATGTTAGGGCACACCTAGCATCACGCTTTGTCATGTCATGCATCGTCATGCATTTGTTTGCATTATATTTATTGTTTCTTCCCCCTCTTCTCTCGCTAGACACCGAGACCGACGCCTCTGCTACCCAGTACGACTACGGTGTTGACGACCCCTCTCTCTTGCCAGAGCAACCAGGCAAGCCCCCCCCCTTGATCACCAGAGATCGCCTACTCTCCTCTATACTGCTTGCATTAGAGTAGTGTAGCATGTTACTGCTTTCTGTTAATCATATTCTAATGCATAGCCTGTCATTGTTGCTACAACTGTTGATACCTTACCTGCAATCCTAAATGCTTACTATAGGATGCTAGTTTGCCATCAGTGGCCCTACATTCTTGTCCGTCTGCCATGTTATACTATCGGGCCGTGATCACTCGGGAGGTGGTCACGGGTATATACTTATATAAATAATATATGATACTTGTGGTGACTAAAGACGGGTCGGCTCGTAGGAGTACCCGCGAGTGATTCACGGATTGGGTCCGAAAGGACATTTGTCCCGACGGCCCTCTGAGTGGATCTTTGTGGCGGAGCGACAAGGTAGGTTGAGACCACTTAGGAGAGAGGTGGGCCTGGCCCTGGTCGGCGTTCGCGGTTATTTCAAGATAACACGTTTAACGAGATCTTGGTATTTGATCTGAGTCTGGCTACTGGCCTATACGCACTAACCATCTACGCGGGGACAGTTATGGGCACTCGACGTCGTGGTATCAGCCGAAGCCTTCGTGACATCAGCGACTGAGCGGCGCGCGCCGGATTGGACTGGAACGCCTGCTAGGCTAGGTCTGCTTCCGGCCGCCCTCGCAACGTGCAGGTGTGCAATGGGCGATGGGCCCAGACCCCTGCGCCATAGAATTTAGAACGGCGTGCTGATCTCTCGGTTGTGCCTAGGTAGGGCTGCGGCGTGTTGATTTTCCGAGGCCGGGCATGACCCAGGAAATTGTCCAGACAAAGGGGATCGAGCGTGTTGGTTTATGTGGTGCACCCCTGCAGGGAAGTTAATCTATTCAAATAGCCATGATCTTCGGTAACAGGACGACTTGGAGTTGTACCTTGACCTTATGACAACTAGAACCAGATACTTAATAAAACACACCCTTCCAAGTGCTAGATACAACCGTTGATCACTCTCTCACAGGGCGACGAGGGGAGGATCATCGGTTAGGATTATGCTACATGTTGCTACTTGGTGAATTTACCATCTACTCTCTTCTCCTGCTGCAAGATGGAGGTGGCCAGAAGCGTAGTCTTCGACAGGACTAGCTATCCCCCTCTTATTCTGGCATTCTGTAGTTTAGTCCACATATGATACCCCTTTTCCATTTGATACCAATGCATACATATGTAGTGTAGCTCCTTGCTTGCGAGTACTTTGGATGAGTACTCACGGTTGCTTTGCTCCCTCTTCTCCCCCTTTCTATACCCGATTGCTGCAACCAGACGTTGGAGCCCAGGAGCCAGACGCCACTGTCGATGACGTCTACTACTACTCGGGAGGTGCCTACTACTACGTGCAGCCCGCTGACAACGACCAGGAGTAGTTTAGGAGGATCCCAGGCAGGAGGCCTGCGCCTCTTTCGATCTGTATCCCAGTTTGTGCTAGCCTTCTTAAGGCAAACTTGTTTAACATATGTCTGTACTCAGGTATTGTTGTTTCCGCTGACTCGTCTATGATCGAGCTCTTGTATTCGAGCCCTCGAGGCCCCTGGCTTGTAATATGGTGCTTGTATGACTTATTTTATATGTAGAGTTGTGTTGTGATATCTTCCCGTGAGTCCCTAATTTTGATCGTACACGTTTGCGTGTATGATTAGTGTACGATCAAATCGGTTGCGTCACAAGTTGGTATCAGAGCCGACTGCATGTAGGAATCCCCCTTCCACACTCCTTGGCCGAAGTCGAGTCTAGACATTACAAAAACTTTTACTAACATGGTTGTGTGCCTTACGGGCCCACGTCGCCATCTGGGTGGTATTAGGATCTTTTACTCCTTGATCCTTACTCTGGGACTCTGAACTCTGTTCTACTCGGGTTAAATGATTTTACTAACTCTAACAATAGGATCCCGTGACCACATTCACCCCAAAGTTGGATAAGCCCTAGTTATTCTTTAGAGTAGTATTTGAGCATTATCCACATTGTCATTTGACTCCTGTGAAAACATCTTTGTTTTCAGATGGAACCCATGAGACATGTCGTGCGCCACACGGCGGCCATTGGTGCCTCAGGATCACCTGCTGTGTTGGTTGAGATGATATCCTATCTGGGTTATCGCTGGCACCCTGAGTACACCGTCTACGAGGAGTACCAGGACTTCAACCAGGAGCAGTACCGTGCCACCGTCCACCTCTACTCTCGGGAGTATGACTCCACTACCGTGCTGCACACTGCTCATGGTGTTGGAGTGACTATCGACAGGCGGTCCACGATGCTGCTTATGCTGCTCTGACACGTCTTCGTGGAGAGTATCAGGAGTTGGACACCTCCCCCTTCAAGCACATTGCGATCGCATCCGATATTGGTGCGGAGGGATACTACACTGTTGCCTACTCCACCGTCACCCGAGAGCCCTTCTACCATTAGAACCTGGTTCTGCATGCTGATGGGCTGGATAGAGCTAACCGAGCTCTTCGCCATGAGTTGTACACCACCCGTCAGCACCTGTACCGTGCTCTGACGTTGTTGCACCCCTCTGTCCGATCTGGTGATCTGTCGCGATCTGCAATCTACCCTGCCAGGACCGTGATGCCCCAGGGTGTCGGCTGGCCAGATGTGGGAGGCTACTCTCCCGCACTTGGTCCTCTCCAGCCACCTGCACATCAGGTTCTGCACCAGAGTATCCGCGGACCCCAGTCTACTCGCGTGGAGGTCTTCCCTTCGCGTCACTACCAGCTGTCAGGCTACACCTACCTCCACAGTTCGTCCTGGGACCGATGTAGGCTTGCCTGTTAGTGTTAGATGCATTCGCCACGAGCCTGTGTGCCACCTATGATGTTATTAGCCTATGTACTGAACCTTGTGTACCGAACTCTATGCATGATCTCTTTGGTAAGATATGCCAACTACTATGTAGTATCTATCGTGTTCCTTTCATTATGCATGTTTCATCATGAATGATTTTTGCCCTTGCGAATTCTCAATGCTGAACTACCCCTGTTATATATTGGCAGGATGGTTAGACCAGGTGGTCGTGGTCGTGGTGGCCATGCCCCACCATCACCTGAGTACATGGCTGGTATGATCCAACAGTTAGAGCTGAACCACCAATTCATGGAAAATATGATGGCTCAGTTTCCTCGCCCCAATATGAACCAGCAGCCAGCCCAAGTGACTCTGCGGGATTTCATGCACCTCAACCCAACTGTGTATCGCAGCTCAACTCAGCCTCTGGATGCTGATGACTGGCTCCATGACATCACCTACGAGATGGAGTCTGCTGATGTAGCCCCTGCCAGCTATGTCACCTTTGCTTCCTTCTTCTTGAAGGGGCCCGTTGCTCAATTGTGGGACAGCCACAGGCGTACTCTGCCAGTTGGAACAATCATCACCTGGCCAGACTTCCAAGCTACTTTCTGTGCTCGCTACATTCCTCAAGGAGTCATGGACCGTAAAAAGCGTGAGTTCCGCAACCTCACCCAAGGCAACAAAACTATTGAAGCTTATCAGTGAGAGTTTCTTGACTTGTCCCACTATGCTGAAGAAGACATTGCAACTGATGCACGCAGACAGGAGAAGTTCCGTGATGGCCCTCAAGCTGACATCAAGCTTGCACTCCTAGTGCATGACTTTGCTGATTTCGCCACCCTGGTGAACAAGCCAATCAATGTTGAAACTGGTCTGCAGGAATACCAGAGCTCTCACAGGCGCAACCGTGACATGGGCTCATCTTCGGGCCCGCCCTCGCAGAAGCGTAAGATATGGATTCCCAACAGCATGTACCAGCCAACTGCACTTGCCCCAAGGCAGTCCTATGCTGCACCTCGTCTGCCTACTCCTCTAACTAGGCAGCCAAGGCTTCCAGCTCCACCACCCCAAGCTCTTGTCCCCACTCCCAATAATGGTTTGTGCTTTAGGTGTGGTCAACCAGGGCACCGTGCTAGGGAATGCAACCAAAACCAGAATCAACTGGCCCTCCCAGCAACTAGCCATGGAAGCAACCAGCCCCGCAACAACAATGCCAAGTCTTATGGTCGTGTTCATGCCAACCACGTTGATCTCAATGAAGTTCTAGACCAGCCCGCTACTGTGATGGGTACACTCCTCATAAATTCAGCACCAGCATCTGTTTTATTTGATATAGGTGCATCACATTCATTCATGTCAGAGGATTTTGCATTCATGCATGGCATTAAAAGAGAGGACATGAACACTTCGCTATTAGTACACACTCCCGCGGGCCAATGTCGGACCTCCATGATTTGCAACGACGTCCCCGTTGAAATCGAAGGACTGGAATTCCTTGTCTCTCCCATCGTACTTAAGTCCTGTAGCATCGACCTCATTCTGGGAATGGATTGGTTGAAAGCGCATACTGCTTCTATAGTTTGCGCCACTAAGGTCGTCCATCTGCTACACCCTTCTGATGAAATAATTGCTTACCAAGCTCATCTAGTTCAGAACGCTGAGGCACGGCTTTATGCCTTGAATGCATTGAACGCTACAACACTTGAGGGAATTGAAAACATTCCCGTTGTTCATGAATTCCAAGACGTCTTCCCAGAAGAACTTCCCGGGATTGCTCCTGCTAGAGCTGTCGAATTCATGACTTGAAACCCGGCACCACCCCTATAGCCAAACGACCCTACAAGATGCCACCACATGAACTCATTAAGCTTAAGAAGAAAATCGGCAAATCTCTTGTCAAAGGTTTCATTCGCCCTAGTTGCCCTCCTTGGGGAGCACCTTCTCTCTTTGTTAAGAAGAAGAATGGGACGAACCGATTAGTCCAAGACTACCGTCCTATAAACCAAGCTACCATTCAGAATAAATATCCTCTTCCTCGGATCAATGATCTTTAGGATCAACTGGCTGGTTCCTCAGTGTTCTCCAAACTCGACTTGAGGTTGGGTTACCACCAGATCCATGTTCATGAAGAGGACATCCCAAAAACCGCCTTCGTGACTCGGTATGGATCATACGAGTACACCGTCATGTCATTCGGCTTAACGAATGCTCTAGCCACTTTCTCTCGCCTGATGAATTATATATTCATGGATTACCTCGACAAGTTCGTCGTGGTTTATCTGGATGATATCCTAGTATTTTCCAAGAACAAATAAGAACATGCTGAACATCTTTGTCTTGTGCTGGAAAAGCTTCGAGAGCATCAACTATATGCTAAGTATTCCAAGTGTGAATTCTGGCTCCCCGAAGTAACCTATCTTGGGCATGTCATCTCCAAGGATGGTATTGCCATCAACCCTGAACGAGTTCAGGCTACTCACGATTGGACTCCTCCGAAGAATGTCAAGCAAGTCCGAAGTTTTCTCGGTGTCGCCAGCTATTGCCGTCGATTCGTCGAGAACTTCTCCAGGATTGCCAGGCCTCTGACTAATCTGTTGCATAAGGGTGTCAAGTTCGAATGGACAGACAAGTGTCAGGAAAGTTTCCAGGCGCTCAAAGACAAGTTGACTTCTGCCCAAGTGCTTGCTCCACCTGATACTAAGAAGGACTTCGTCATTTACTGCGACGCTTCCCGTCAAGGATTAGGCTGTGTCCTAATGCAAGAGCGCAGAGTGATTGCTTATGCCTCTCGTCAATTGCGCCCTCATGAAGAAAACTACCCAGTTCACGACCTCGAGCTTGCTGCTGTCATTCATGCACTGAAGCAGTGGCGACATTACCTTCTCGGTAATCGTTGCGAGATCTTCACCGACCATCAAATTCTGAAGTATCTGTTTACTCGGCCAGACCTGAACCTCCATCAGCAGAGATGGATGGAGACTATTGCAGACTTTGACGTCAGTATATCCTATACCCCAGGAAAGGCTAATGTAATGGCTGATGCCTTGAGCCACAAGTCTTACTGCAACCACCTCCAGGTTCACAAAGTTCAGCCCTCGCTTGTCGAAGAATTTAGAAAGCTGAACATTTATATTGTTCCTCCTGGAGCACTCGCTCCCCCTCCCCCAGAGTTTCAGAAGATGAATCTTTGTGTTGTTACTAAGGGTTCTCTAAATACCCTGGCTGTCGTACCAGATCTCATAGGTGGTATAAAGACTATTCAATGTTATGACTCTGAGGTCCATAAGATTAAACGCCATCTAGCAGAAGGAAAGCCCTCATTCTTCACTATAGCCGATGATGGCGCCTTGTACTTCAGAGGCCGCCTAGTTGTACCACATTCAAGGAAAAACCTGGATTATACTAAAAAGGTTATGAAAGAAGCTCATGATACGCCTTTGTCTATCCATCCTGGTAGTACAAAGATGTACCAGGACATCTGTCAGAGATTCTGGTGGTCTAATATGAAGCAAGACATTGCTCGATATGTTGATGAGTGTGACATTTGCCGTCGTATCAAAGCAGAGCATCAAAGGCCTGCTGGAACTCTGCAACCTATCTCTATAACTGAATGGAAAGGGGACCATGTTGAAATGGACTTCGTCACTGGATTTTCCAAGTCGCAGAAAGGTAATGATGCTATTCTTGTCGTCATTGACCGGCTTTCTAAAGTTGCACATTTTCTGGCGGTCAAAGAAACAATCACTGGTAGCCAGCTTGCAACTCTCTACATGTCCAGAATTGTTTCACTTCACGGTATTCCACTGGTTATTAATTCAGACCATGGTAGCTTATTCACTTCAAGATTCTGGGCAAGTTTCCAAGAATCTATGGGAACTCATCTGTCGTTCAGTACTGCGTTTCATCCTCAGTCGCAAGGTCAGGTTGAACGTGTCAACCTAGTTCTCGAAGACATGCTTCGAGCTTGTGTAGTTTCCTTCGGCAAGAAATGGGATGAATCTCTTCCATATGCCGAGTTCTCTTATAATAATAGCTATCAAGCTAGTCTGAAGATGTCCCCCTTCGAAGTGTTATATGGACGAAAGTGTCGGACCCCTCTGAACTGGTCAGAAACTAGGGAACGTCCACTCTTCGGTCTGGATATTATCCAACAGGTCGAAGAACAAGTTTGCATTATTCGCGAGAATCTCAAGACTGCTCAGTCATGTCAGAAAAGTCAGTATGACCGTCATCACCAAGACATGGTCTATCAACCTGGAGAAAAGGCTTATCTTCGAGTTACACCAATGAAGGGTGCTCACCGCTTCGGAATCAAGGGCAAGCTAGCTCCCCGCTATATTGGTCCTTTCACTATTCTCGAGAGGCGTGGAAAAGTGGCATATCAACTGGAGCTTGCGCCGAACCTTTCTCAGGTTCACGATGTGTTCCACGTGTCACAGCTCTGCCGTTGCTTCAAGGACCCAATCCGGGCAGTGGATCATGAAGTGCTCGAATTACAACAGGACCTCTCCTATAAAGAGCATCCGGTCCGCATTCTGGACCAAGCTGAATGCCGCACGCGTCAGAAGGTGATCAAGTTGCTCAAAGTCCAGTGGTCGCGTCACTCTGAAGATGAAGCCACTTGGGAACGCGAGGACCGCGTGCGTAATGAATACCCCGCACTGTTTCCTTCTACCTCCTAAATCTCGGGACGAGATTTCTTGTAGTGGAGGAGATTTGTAACGCCCGGATAATCATGCTACAGTAATCCCACGCTAATCATGCCACGTCACCTCGGTCACTGTTGCTAACCTCGCAATGATTCGAACGTTTCAAATTTAAATTCTAAATAAGTCAAACGACAAAAGTTTTCAAAATATTAAACTAAAATGTTCGGAGTGTGCAAACAAATGCTTAGGTATTTATGGTGAGGGAACCGTGGTTTTATAGGAAACCTAAATCCATAAAATGAAATAAAACAGTAAAGAAATAAATAAAAGAAAATGCAAAACAGAAAACAAAAAGGAGAAAGCCCCCCCTCAGCTGGGCCGACTGGCCCAGCTGGCCACCGCGCCCCCACTTGGGCCTCAACCACCGGGCCGGCCCACCCCGCGCCCCCACTCCCTTATCCCCCAGTCCCCAGGGTCCCGAAACCCTAACCCACCACTCTCCCCCATGTCGTTCCCCTCCTCCCCTGATCCAGATCGGATCGGGCTCGCTCCCACGCGCGCGCCTCGAGCCCGACGACCCCGCCGCCTGGACCTCGCCGACGCCTCTTCCCCG
>NC_041382.1:422341259-422367982 GCF_002162155.2 Triticum dicoccoides
GCTGCTGCGGCACGCCTTGCCCGCGCCTCCCCCATCGGCGCCTCCTGCCAGCGGATCCCAACGAGTCCCCGCGCTCCGGCCACGGCCACGGCCACCGGCGCCAAGCCGAGCGCCCGCACCTTCGCCCACGTGCCCCTGGGCATACGCCCGAATGAGGGGCGCCCGTAACCGTCGCCCGTGCCCTGTATGGCCTGGGCCTATGACACATGGGCCCCGCCCAGAGAACGTTCAAAAAAAGAAAAAGGATTAAAAAAATAACAAATAAAATTAATAATTAATTAATCTTAATTAATTAATTAAAGAATTAATTGAACTAATTAATCCTGATTAGATTAACCCAATCAATTAACTAAACCCTAATTAACCTAACAGAGTATGAGAGGTGGGTCCCACTGGACCCACGCGTCAGTTTGACGCAGTCAACCCCTATTGACTGTTGACGTCAGCATGACATCATGCTGATGTCATAAATCCAATTTCAAATTAAATTAAATAATTAATTAAATTCCAAAAATTAATAAAAATCTTTAGAAAATCATATCTTTTAATCCGTCACTCGGATTACATTATTTTCAACATGAAAGTTGCTCAGAACGGCGAGACGGCAGCCCGTTCGTCCACCATGCATCCCTAGCATAGCGAACACGCAACTTTCCCCCTCCGGTTCATCTGTCCGAAAACACGAAACACCGAGAATACTTCCCCGGATGTTTTCCCCCTTCACTGGTACCACCTCGTACCGCGTTAGGGCACACCTAGCATCAAGCTTTGTCATGTCATGCATCGTCATGCATTTGTTTGCATTATATTTATTGTTTCTTCCCCCTCTTCTCTCGCTAGACACCGAGACTGACGCCGCTGCTACCCAGTACGACTATGGTGTTGACGACCCCTCTCTCTTGCCAGAGCAACCAGGCAAGCCCCACCCCTTAATCACCAGATATCGCCTACTCTCCTCTATACTGCTTGCATTAGAGTAGTGTAGCATGTTACTGCTTTCCGTTAATCCTATTCTGATGCATAGCCTGTCATTGTTGCTACAACTGTTGATACCTTACCTGCAATCCTAAATGCTTAGTATAGGATGTTAGTTTGCCATCAGTGGCCCTACATTCTTGTCCGTCTACCATGCTATACTATCGGGCCGTGATCAGTCCGGAGGTGGTCACGGGTATATACTTATATACATAATATATGATAATTGCGGTGACTAAAGACGGTTTGGCTCGTAGGAGTACCCGCGAGTGATTCACGGATTGGGTCTGAACGGACGTTTGTCCCGACGGCCCTCTGAGTGGATATTTGTGGTGGAGCGATAGGGTAGGTTGAGACTACCTAAGAGAGAGGTGGGCCTGGCCCTGGTCGGCGTTCGCGGTTATTTCAAGATAACACATTTAACGAGATCTTGGTATTTGATCTGAGTCTGGCTACTGGTGTTGGAAATATGCTCTAGAGGCAATAATAAATTAGTTATTATTATATTATATTTCATTTTTCATGATAATCTTTATTATCCATGCTAGAATTGTATTGATAGGAAACTCAGATACATGTGTGGATATATAGACAACACCAAGTCCCTAGTAAGCCTCTAGTTGACTAGCTCGTTGATCAATAGATGGTTACGGTTTCCTGACCATGGACATTGTATGTCGTTGATAACGGGATCACATCATTAGGAGAATGATGTGATGCACAAGACCAAATCCTAAGCCTAGCACAAGATCATGTAGTTCGTATGCTAAAGCTTTTCTAATGTCAAGTATCATTTCCTTAGACCATGAGATTGTGCAACTCCCGGATACTGTAGGAATGCTTTGGGTGTACCAAACGTCACAACGTAACTGGGTGGCTATAAAGGTGCACTACGGGTATCTCCAAAAGTGTCTGTTGGGTTGGCACGAATCGAGACTGGGATTTGTCACTCCGTGTAAATGGAGAGGTATCTCTGGGCCCACTCGGTAGGACATCATCATAATGTGCACAATGTGACCAAGGAGTTGATCACGAGATGATGTGTTACGGAATGAGTAAAGAGACTTGCCGGTAACGAGATTGAACAAGGTATCGAGATACCGACGATCGAATCTCGGGCAAGTAACATACCGATAGACAAAGGGAATTGAATACGGGATTGATTGAATCCCCGACATTGTGGTTCATCCGATGAGATCATCGTGGAACATGTGGGAGCCAACATGGGTATCCAGATCCCACTGTTGGTTATTGGCCGGAGAGGTGTCTCGGTCATGTCTGCATGGTTCCCGAACCCGTAGGGTCTACACACTTAAGATTCGGTGACGCTAGAGTTGTTATGGGAAATAGTATGTGGTTACCGAAGGTAGTTCAGAGTCCCGGATGAGATCCCGGACGTCAGGGGAGTTCCAGAATGGTCCGGCGGTGAAGATCGATATATTGGACGAAGGGTATTGGAGTCTGGAAGTGTTCCGGTGGTATCAGGCTATGGCCAGCATGACCGAAAGGTGTTTCGGGAGCCCCGACAAGTGTGGGAGGGCCTCATGGGCCAAAGGGGAAGGGGCAAACCAGCCCACTAAGGGGTGGTGCGCCCCCCACCCTTTCCCACGTTACTTGGGGGGTGGGGCGCCTCCACCTGACTTGGGAGGCAAGTCTCCACCTGCTTGGCTTGGGGGGCAAGTCTCCCTAGGATTTTCCCTAGGGAGATCCAATCTGCCTAGCCGCCGCCCCCTAGGGGAAACCCTAGGGCGCCTCCCCCTCTCCCCTTGCCCCTATATATAGTGGAGGGGTGGGAGGGCAGCCGTCACCTCTTCCCTGGCGCAGCCCTCCCTCCTCCTACACCTCCTCCTCCTCCATAGTGCTTGGCGAAGCCCTGCTGGAGAACCACGAGCTCCATTGCCACCATGCCGTCATGCTGCTGGAGTTCTTCCTCAACTTCTCCTCTCCCCTTGCTGGATCAAGGAGGAGACATCCCCGGGCTATACATGTGTTGAACGCGGAGGCGCCGTCCGTTCGGCGCTTGATCGAATCTTTCGCGATTTGAACTGCCGCGAGTACGAGTCCATCAACCGCGTTCTTGTAATGCTTCCGTGTCGCGATCTACAAGGGTATGTAGATGCACTCCCCTTCCCCTCGTTTCTAGATTACTCCATAGATTGATCTTGGTGATGCGTAGAAAATTTTAAATTTCTGCTATGATCCCCAACAGTGGTATCAGAGCTAGGTCTATGTTTAGTTTCTATGCACGAGTAGAACACAAGTTGTTGTGGGCGTCGATGTTGTCAATTTACTTGCCGTTACTAGTCTTATCTTGATTCGGCGGCATCATGGGATGAAGCGGCCCGGACCGACCTTACACGTACTCTTATGTGAGTCTGGTTCCACCGACTGACATGCACTAGTTGCATAAGGTGGCTAGCGGGTGTCTGTCTCTCCCACTTTAGTCGGATCAGATTCGATGAAAAGGGTCCTTATGAAGGGTAAATAGAAATTGGCATATCACGTTGTGGTTTTCGCGTAGGTAAGAAACATTCTTGCTAGAAACCTATAGCAGTCACGTAAAAACTTGCAACAACAATTAGAGGACGTCTAACTTGTTTTTGCAGCATATGCCTTGTGATGTGATATGGCCAAAAGGATGTGATGAATGATATATGTGATGTATGAGATTGATCATGTTCTTGTAATAGGAATCACGACTTGCATGTCGATGAGTATGACAACCGGCAGGAGCCATAGGAGTTGTCTTAATTTATTTATGACCTGCGTGTCAACATAAATGTCATGTAATTACTTTACTTTATTGCTAAAGCATTAGCCATAGTAGTAGAAGTAATAGATGACGAGACAACTTCAAGAAGACACGATGATGGAGATCATGATGATGGAGATCATGGTGTCATGCCGGTGACAACGATGATCATGGAGCCCCGAAGATGGAGATCAAAAGGAGCAAAATGATATTGGCCATATCATGTCACTATTTGATTGCATGTGATGTTTATCATGTTCTACATCTTATTTGCTTAGAACGATGGTAGCTTAAATAAGATGACCCCTCACTAAAATTTCAAGAAAAGTGTTCCCCCTAACTGTGCACCGTTGCGAAGGTTCGTTGTTTCGAAGCACCACGTGATGATCGGGTGTGATAGATTCTAACGTTCGAATACAACGGGTGTTGACGAGCCTAGCATGTACAGACATGGCCTCGGGACACATGCGAAACACTTAGGTTGACTTGACGAGCCTAGCATGTACAGACATGGCCTCGGAACACGGAAGACCGAAAGGTCGAACATGAGTCGTATAGAAGATACGATCAACATGAGATGTTCACCATTGATGACTAGTCTGTCTCATGTGATGATCGGACACGGCCTAGTCGATTCGGATCATGTTTCACTTAGATGACTAGAGGGATGTCTATCTAAGTGGGAGTTCATTAAATAATTTGATTAGATGAACTCAATTATCATGAACATAGTCTAAATTGTCTTTGCAAATAGGTTGTAGATAAATAGCTCACGTTGTAGCTCCCTGTTTCAATATGTTCCTAGAGAAAGATTAAGTTGAAAGATATTGTAAGCAATGATGCGGACTAGGTCCGTAGTCTGAGGAGTGTCCTCACTACTACATAGAAGGCTTACGTCTTTGATGCACCGCTCGATGTGCAAACCCCTACAACATCGTCTGTGGATGTTGTGAACACCTGACAGACACATCCTGATGACTATTTGATAGTTTAGTGCACCATACTTTACGGCTTCGAATCGGGATTCCAATGACGTTTTGAACGCCATAGAACATATGAGATGTTCCAAGAGCTGAAATTAGGATTTCAAGCTCATGCCCGTGTTGAGAGGTGTGAGACCTCTGACAAGTTCTTTTGCCAACAAGATGGAGGAGAATAGCTCAGCTAGTGAGCATGTGCTCAGAATGTCTAGGTGCTACAATCACTTAAATCAAGTGGGAGTTAAACTTCTAGATAAGATAGTGATTGATAGAGTTCTCTAGCCACTATCACTAAGCTACTAGATCTTCGTGATGAACTATGACATGCAAGGGATGAGGAGTTGATCCCGGAGCTGTTCGCGGTGCTTAAGACCGCAAAAGGTAGAAATCAAGCAGGAGCATCAAGTGTTGATGGTTTAACAAGACCACTAGTTTCAAGAAGGGCAAGGGCTAGAAGGGAAACTTCATGGATGGCAAACTAGTTGCCGCTCTAGTGAAGGAACCCAAGGTTGAACCCAAACCCAAGAATAAGTGCTTCTATTGTAAGGGGAACGGTCACTGGTAGCGGAATTACCCCAAATGCATGGTAGATAAGAAGGCTGGCAACTTCAAAGTATATACGTGTTATTAATGTGTACCTCACTAGTACTCCTGGTAGCACCTGGGTATTGGATACCGGTTCAGTTGCTATTATTGGTGACTTGAAACAAAAGCTACGGACTAAACGGAGACTGGCTAAGGGCGAGGTGAAGATGTGTGTTGGAAGTGTTTCCAAAGTTGATGAAATCACCATCGCACGCTCCATCTGCCTTCGGGGTTAGTATTGAGCCTAGATAAATGTTATAAGTTGTCTATTTGAGAATGAATATGATTAGATCATGTTCATTGCAATACGGTTATTCATTTAAATTAGAGAATAATGGTTATTCTGTTTACATGAATAATACCTTTCATGGTCATGCACCCTATGTGAATGCTACATTGAATCTCGGTCGTAGTAATACACATGTTCACGCCGAAAGATGTAGAGTTAATAACGATAGTACCACTTTCTTGTGGCACTGCCGCTTAGGTCATATTGGCGTAAGATGCATGAAGAAACTCCATGTCGATGGATGTTTGGAGTCACTTGATTTTGAATCGCTTGACACATGCGAGCCATGCCTCATGGGCAAGATGACTAAGACCCCGTTTTCAGGTACAATGAAACGGGCAAGTGACTTGTTGGAAATCATACATGCTGATGCGTGTGATCCAATGAGAATTGAAGCATGCGGTGGATATCGCTATTTTCTCATCTTCACTAACGATTTGAGTAGATATAGGTATATTTACTTAATGAAGCACAAGTCTGAAACGTTTGAAAAGTTCAAGCGATTTTAGAGTGAAGTTAAGAATCATCATAACAAGAAGATCAAATTCCTACGATCTGATCAATGAGAATTTCTGAGTTATGAGTTTGGCAAACACTTAAGACATTGTGGAATTGTTTCACAGTTGAAGCCACCTGGAACACCACAGGGTAATGGTGTGTCCGGACGTCGTAATTGAACCTTATGAGATATGGTGCGATCTATGATGTCTCTTACCGATCTACCGCTATTATTTTGAGGTTATGCATTAGAGACAGCTGCATTCACTTTAGATAGGACACCATATAAGTCCGTTGAGACGATGCCGTATGAACATTGGTTTTGCAAGAAACCAAAGTTGTCGTTTCTTAATGTTTGGGGCTGCGATGCTTAAGGCTTCAGCCGGAGAAGCTCGAACCCAAAGCGGACAAACACATCTTCATAGGATACCCAAAGGTGACAGTTGGGTATACCTTCTATCTTAGATCCGAGGGCAAATTGTTTGTCGCCAAGAATGGGTCCTTTCTCGAGAAGGAGTTTCTCTCGAAAGAATTGAGTGGGAGGAAGATAGAACTTGATGAGGTTGTCGAACCTTTACTTCAACCAGAGAGTGATGCAACATAGAAAGATGTTTTCTGTGGAGCCTACGTCTGTTGAATAGGAAGTTAAAGATAGTGATCATGAAGCTTCGTATCAAGTTGCTATCGAACCTCGTAGGTCGACAAGGATATGTAGTACTCCTGAGTGGTACGGTAATCCTATCTTAGATATCATGTTGTTAGACAACAATGAACCTACGAGCTATGGAGATGCGATGGTGGGCCTGTATTCCGACAAATGGTCAGAAGCCATGAAATCCGAGATAGGATCCATGTATCAGAACAAAGTATGGACTTTGGTGGACTTGCCCGATGATCAGCGAGCCATTGAGATAAATTGATCTTTAAGAAGAAGACGGACGTGGGCGGTAATGTTACCGTCTATGAAGCTCGACTTGTGGGAAAGAGTCTTTTCACAAGTTCAAGGAGTTGACTACGATGAGAATTTCTCACCCGTAGCGATGCTTAAGTCCGTCGGAATCATGTTAGCATTAGCTGTATTTTTCGATTATGAAATCTGACAGATGGATGTCAAAAACAAGTTTTCTTACCAGTTTTCGTAAGAAAGAGTTGTATGTGATACA
Source organism: Triticum dicoccoides (assembly GCF_002162155.2). Taxonomy (NCBI): domain Eukaryota; kingdom Viridiplantae; phylum Streptophyta; class Magnoliopsida; order Poales; family Poaceae; genus Triticum; species Triticum dicoccoides. Next base: position 422,348,502 of record NC_041382.1, read on the forward strand.
ATCAAAGTTTTGTCGATCCTAAGGATGCTAAAAGGTATGCTGGCTCCAGCGATCCTTCTATGGACTAGAGCAAGCATCTCGGAGTCAGAATATATGCTTTGATGGAGTGATCAAAGATTTTAGGTTTATACAATGTTTGCTAGAAACTTGTATTTACAAGAAAGTGAGTGGGAGCACTACAACATTTCTGATAAGTATATGTGGATGACATATTGTTGATCCGAAATAATGTAGAATTTCTGGAAAGCATAAACGGTTGTTTTAAGAGTGTTTTTCAAAGGAAGACCTGGATAAAGCTGCTTACATATTGGGCATCAAGATCTATAGAGATAGATCAAAATGCCTGATGATACTTTCAAAGAACGCACACCTTGACATGTTTTTGAAGGAGTTCAAAATAGATCAGTCAAAGAAGGGGTTCATACCTGAGTTGTAAGGTCTAAAGATGAGTAAGACTCATAGCTTGACCACGGCAGAAGAAAGAGGAAGGACGAAGGTCATCCCCTATGCTCTTGTCATAGGCTCTATACGGTATGCCATGCTGATTACCGCACCTGATGTGTACTTTGCCACATGTTTGGCAAGAGGGTACAAAGGTGATCTAGGAGTAGATCACCAGATAGCGGTCAAAATTATCCTTAGAGGAATAATGAAATGTTTCTCGGATATGGAGGTGATGAAGAGTTCGACGTAAAGAGTTACGTCGATGCAAGCTTAACGCCTATCCGGATAGCTCTGCGTAGAAATACCGGATACATATAATGGAGCAACAATTTGGAATAGCTCCAAGTGGAACGTGGTAGCAGCATCTACGATATGACATAAAGTTTTGCGAAATACATAGGGATCTGAATATGGCAGACCCGTTGACTACAACCTCTCTCACAAGCATAACATGATCAAACCCAGAACTCATTGAGTGTTAATCCCATAGTGATGTGAACTAGATTATTGAGTCTAGTAAACTCTTTGGATGTTGGTCACATGGCGATGTGACCTGTGAGTGTTTATCACATGGCGATGTGAACTAGATTATTGACTCTAGTGCAAGTGGGAGACTGTTGGAAATATGCCCTAGAGGCAATAATAAATTAGTTATTATTATATTATATTTCATTGTTCATGATAATCGTTTATTATCCATGCTAGAATTGTATTGATAGGAAACTCAGATACATGTGTGGATATGTAGACAACACCAAGTCCCTAGTAAGCCTCTAGTTAACTAGCTCGTTGATCAATAGATGGCTATGGTTTCCTGACCATGGACATTGGATGTCGTTGATAACGGGATCACATCATTAGGAGAATGATGTGATGGACAAGACCAAATCCTAAGCCTAGCACAAGATCGTGTAGTTCGTATGCTAAAGCTTTTCTAATGTCAAGTATCATTTCCTTAGACCATGAGATTGTGCAACTCCCGGATACCGTAGGAATGCTTTGGGTGTACCAAACGTCACAATGTAACTGGGTGGCTATAAAGGTGCACTACGGGTATCTCCAAAAGTGTCTGTTGGGTTGGCACGAATCGAGACTGGGATTTGTCACTCCGTGTAAACGGAGAGGTATCTCTGGGCCCACTCGGTAGGACCATTGCTGAGGAAATCATTAACTGGTAGCTGCTCGGTTGGCTAGCGAGTAGGGGATTAATCGGCTAATCGGCAAGTTAATCGGACATTTAATCAATTAATCGGACGATTTTTCGGTTTATCGGCTACTCGGTGACCCTATGAGTAGGGATTAATCGGCAAGTTAACTGGTTAATCGGATGAATTCTTGAACAGGGGGTAGGACATCATCATAATGTGCACAATGTGACCAAGGAGTTGATCACGGGATGATGTGTTACGGAACGAGTATAGAGACTTGCCGGTAACGAGATTGAACAAGGTATCAGGATACCGACGATCGAATCTCGGGCAAGTAACATACCGATATACAAAGGGAATTGAATACGGGATTGATTAAATCCCCAACATTGTGGTTCATCCGATGAGATCATCGTGGAACATGTGGGAGCCAACATGGGTGTCCAGATCCCGCTGTTGGTTATTGGCCGGAGAGGTGTCTCGGTCATGTCTGCATGGTTCCCGAACCCGTAGGGTCTACACACTTAAGGTTCGGTGATGCTAGAGTTGTTATGGTAAATAGTATGTGGTTACCGAAGGTAGTTCGGAGTCCCGGATGAGATCCCGGACGTCACGAGCAGTTCCGGAATGGTCCGGCGGTGAAGATCGATATATTGGACGAAGGGTATTGGAGTCCGGAAGTGTTCCGGGGGTATCAGGCTATGGCCAGCATGACCGAAAGGTGTTTCGGGAGCCCCGGCAAGTGTGGGAGGGCCTCATGGGCCAAAGGGGAAGGGGCAAACCAGCCCACTAAGGGGTGGTGCGCCCCCACCCTTTCCCACGTTACTTGGGGGGTGGGGTGCCTCCACCTGGCTTGGGAGGCAAGCCTCCACCTGCTTGGCTTGGGGGCAAGTCTCCCTAGGATTTTCCCTAGGGAGATCCAATCTGCCTAGCCGCCGCCCCCTAGGGGAAACCCTAGGGCGCCTCCCCCTCTCCCCTTGCCCCTATATATAGTGGAGGGGTGGGAGGGCAGCCGTGGCCTCTTCCCTGGCGCAGCCCTCCCTCCTCCTACACCTCCTCCTCCTCCATAGTGCTTGGCGAAGCCCTGCTGGAGAACCACGAGCTCCATTGCCACCATGCCGTCATGCTGCTGGAGATCTTCCTCAACTTGTCCTCTACCCTTGCTGGATCAAGAAGGAGGAGACGTCCCCGGGCTGTATGTGTGTTGAACGCGGAGGCGCCGTCCGTTCGGCACTTGATCGAAACTTCCGCCATTTGAATCGCCGCGAGTACGACTCCATCAACCGCGTTCTTGTAACGCTTCCGTCTCGCGATCTACAAGGGTATGTAGATGCACTCCCCTTCCCCTCATTGCTAGATTACTCCATAGATTGATCTTGGTGATTCGTAGAAAATTTTAAATTTCTGCTACGATCCCCAACAACTGGCCTATACGCACTAACCATCTACGCGGGGACAGTTATGGGCACTCGACGTCGTGGTATCAGCCGAAGCCTTCGTGACGTCAGCGACTGAGCGGTGCGCGCCGGATTGGACTGGAACGCCTGCTAGGCTAGGTCTGCTTTCGACCGCCCTCGCAACATGCAGGTGTGCAATGGGAGATGGGCCCAGACCCCTGCACCATAGGATTTAGACCGGCGTGCTGACCTCTCTATTGTGCCTAGGTAGGGCTGCGACGTGTTGATCTTCCGAGGCCGGGCATGACCCAGGAAAGAGTGTCCGGGCAAAGGGGATCGAGCATGTTGGGTTATGTGGTGCACCCCTCCAGGGAAGTTAATCTATTCGAATAGTCATGATCTTCGGTAACAGGATGACTTGGAGTTGTACCTTGACCTTATGACAACTAGAACCGGATACTTAATAAAACACACCCTTCCAAGTGCCAGATACAACCGTTGATCGCTCTCTCATAGGGCGACGAGGGGAGGATCATCGGTTAGGATTATGCTACACATTGCTACTTGGTGAACTTACCATCTACTCTCTTCTCCTGCTGCAAGATGGAGGTGGCCAGAAGCGTAGTCTTCGACAGGACTAGTTATCCCCCTCTTATTCCGGCATTCTGCAGTTCAGTCCACATATGATACCCCTTTTCCATTTGATACCAATGCATACATATGTAGTGTAGCTCCTTGCTTGCGATTACTTTGGATGAGTACTCACAGTTGCTTTGCTCCCTCTTTTCCCCCTTTCTATACCCGATTGCTGCGACCAGACGTTGGAGCCCAGGAGCCAGACGCCACTGTCGATGACGACTACCACTACTCGGGAGGTGCCTACTAATATGTGCAGCCCGCTGACGATGACCAAGAGTAGTTTAGGAGGATCCCAGGCAGGAGGCCTGCGCCTCTTTCGATCTGTATCCCAGTTTGTGCTAGCCTTCTTAAGGCAAACTTGTTTAACTTATGTCTGTACTCAGATATTGTTGTTTCCGCTGACTCGTCTATGATCGAGCTCTTGTATTTGAGCCCTCGAGGCCCCTGGCTTGTAATATGATGCTTGTATGACTTATTTTATTTGTAGACTTGTGTTGTGATATCTTCCCGTGAGTCCTTGATTTTGATCGTACACGTTTGCGTGTATGATTAGTGTACGATCGAATCGGGGGCGTCACACCGCCATACGCCGCGTCAGGACAAGGCAAGACCATGAATAAATTTTTTGAGGCAAAGCGTACAATCGGATTTGTTCTGCACTAGTACTACCAATACTGGAAGTAGTACACGCACAAGTACCGAAGTCTGATTCAAGGCCTAATCGGATTTGTTCTGTTAAATTCTTCTGTGGTGGATTGCCACCAAAGACTATATTAGAGAAGACTTGGCATCTACTCCCACGTGAGATTAAGGAAGAGTAAATAAAAAGTGGGATCACGTGATGATGGATCCAATCTGTACTGACAGATAGCAATACTAGTAGTCAAAAGATCAACCAAGAAATTAAATTGCCACACGGATTTCAAGGTTAATGGTGAAGTTTTTTCAAAGTTGAACCGGACAGACCAAGTTTCCACCATCCAGGATACATCAGACACAATTATCTGCTGAGGCCAACCAACGCAGCACTGTGTCCTGGAAAAATCCGTCGAGATGCGCACCTGATTTAGTATGGAAATCACATACTTCGGAAATGAAGGCTGCTCCGGCGTCCGCCCTGCAGTGAGATACGCGACGAACACGCGCGGCGCCTCGCTCCAAGTGGGCTTTTCTGCGAGCCGCCGTTTTTACTCCGCGCCACGGACGATGCAGTAACCTGCCCTCCATGCCTACCGTGCGTGGTCGCAGTTTTGAGCCCCCGCCTCCTCTGCCTCCACGGCGAGCCGCTAAACAGACTTCAAACCACCGCCGGCATGCCCGCCTTAAGCCACCTCATTTTCACGGTCTCGCTTTCGAGTCAACCCCGCGACCGTCAACAGTGCTGACAATGTTAAACATCTGTTCAAATGCATAGACTTATGTGGATCATGATGCAGTTTTCAACACTACATACTAGTATATCTAAAGTCCAATGGAGAGACAATCGACTGCAACAAGTACCGTGACGGCCAGTCAAATCCATGGCCGCGGTCTAGCAGAAGCTGTGTTCCTCTGACAAAAGTATCAGGTGCTATTCACCCTATCTATTTTGAGTATATATTAAATTGTTTGAGAACAATTATTCTAGTCAAGAATATTGTTTACGCAGGATAATTGATTCACTACAAGAGCGATGGTCATGTCATGGATGTATGGCTTGCGTCACCATTATCATACGCTAGCATTTGACCGTGCCACGATGCTCGATGAATATATGTGCAAACCGCCGTTTTTACGGCCCAATTTACATCAACATGACGTCGTTGACTCGCCCATCCGCGCGGCTTACCGCGCCTGCGGTTGACTCTCCCCATTCGCACCGGCTTACAACGTCGCGGCCGACTCATCTAGCTACGCCCGCGACCGACTCGGCCGTGATGGATTTCAGCTTCACCGTGGTGATCATCATCTCCGCGGTGGATAATTTCTGGCTTAACATATCAGGTGAAATTCATCCAGTATATTTTTATATTACATATTTCTTTCTTTAAAAGAGCGATTACTCTGGCTTGTAAGTTCTCCAATGCATGGCAAGTTGTCTACTTCAAAAGGGATTATTATATCACTGAGCTGATTGAATGACTTATGCTGGTTTATATCATGGTCTATATGGAGAATCTCAAAGCCAACTCCTCAGGTCGCCTTGAGACTCAGGGGCTACGATGACATGAATCAATAAATGATTGCCGGTTTAAAGCAGATTCAAGAACTCTGGGTCATTGGAGATAAAAATAACCCGGCCCCAGAGGCTACTGCCTTCTTGGCGAATATTTAAAGGCCGTCAAAAAATTTTCGGCTTAAAAAGAAGGATTCTGGTTCAAAATTCCGGTTCAAGGGAAATTTGTCTCCCACAAAGCGCTAAAGCTCTCAATATCCGGTTTAAAATCCGGCTCAAGGTAAACCTGTCTCCCACAAAGCTTTGAAGCTCTCAATATCTGGTTTGAAATTCCAGTTTAAAAAGAATTCATCTCTCGTAAGTTCGAGTTTTCAGAAAAAATTTACAGGGACCAAAGAGAGTTTGTTGCAGAGCATAACTCAAACATAGGCACCCGGCGAGCATAGCTCAGAAATACATCACTTGGGGGCTTCCGGCTTATTGAGCTAAGCTATGATTACCCTTTGATCCGGCTCATAGCCACAGTTACAGGACATTTGGGGGCTTCTTGTTCAAACATAGGTCGTATTCGAACCAAAGAGAACATAGCTGTCGTACCCTCTTGATCGACGCAATGCCAAACTCACTAGGGGGCTTCTTGATCGTATTCGAATCATAGCTTAACCCCTTTTGGGTCTGACTTTGATCGTATTCGAATCAGAGTCATTAAAAAACTCTCAAGGTCATTTGGGGGCTTCCTGTTCAAACATAGGTCGTATTCAAACCAAAGAGATCATAGATGTCGGTACCCTCTTGATCGGCGCAACGCCAAAGCCACTGGGGGCTACATGATCGTACTCGAATCCTAGCTTAGCCCCTTTGGTCCGGTTTATTGATTGTATTCGAATCAGAAGCCTCAAATTTTTCTTTCTATTTGGCTTAAGTTTTTTGAATACAATCTTTTGGGTTTGTCTTGAGACTTTTTTTTGTTCATATCCGAAGCATATATGTGGTTTCGATTAACCCGAATTGACTTTGGATGATAAGTCGTCATATATGACAATCATAAACATTTGGAAGTTTTGGCTTCTAAAGATTGGGTTATCACCGTTACTGCACAAGTATCCTAAACCGGCAGTATGATCCAATATCATAGGAACCAGTTTTTCAAAATGGATTATATTATTCAAATCTTTAATAGCCAACATGGCTGGATTTTTATTATGATTATCAATAGCCAATATTATGATGGAGGTCTTCAAAGTCGCTTCAACGCAATGGTTATTTTTTTTAATGGACATGATTTATTTTTACAATGGAGGGAATAGTCCCGAGTCGTTGCAGGCTTACGACCCGGCACTTGGGGGCTACATTATTCAAATTGAGATTACATCAAATATGCAAGTCCCAAGTCACTACCAGCATGCACCATGGCACTTGGGGGCTAATGTAAAGTCATTTTTTGATCAACTTATTGAAGACCCGACTCATCCCATTGTAATGAGCCAGCCCTTGGGGGCTACCAATTGCTCCTGTCAAAAATTCAAGGCACACAAGCCTCAGTCCATTATATTGAAAGATCCACCACTTAGTTGGTAGAGTACAAAGCTCTTAACCTTGTGGATGTGGGTTCAAGCCCCATGAAGGAGATTACATCATATATTATCAATGAAGAATATACAAAGTCCTAGCTCAGTAATATCTTACTGAGCCGGCCCTTGGGGGCTACACGTTGCTGCTCAAGTTTACATGATCATATTTACAAAGTCCCTGCTCATTATTGCATAATGACCCGGCCCTTGGGGCTACACTCGTTGAAATTTTTATGAGCATAAGGCAATTACAAGTCCCAGGTTGCTGCAAGCATGACAACCCGACACTTGGGGGCTATAGGTGATATGCATATAAGGGAGGAATAAACTTCAAATTCTCAGTTTTGAGAAAATCAGGTATTATATTATTATCGGAGAAATCTGCAAAGTTTATGACCCGGCGTCATCATAAGATTAACCTGGCATCAGCAATAATTACATGACCCGGCATCATTTGATTATAAGCCGACAATTTTGGCAATCACAAATCAGCAAAGTTCTACATCTTCAAGCCGGCTGAATATCAGTTGAATATTTGAAGACCAATATTTTCGTCAAGTCAGAGCATTGAAGACCGACTCAAATGGATTCTTTATTTACTATATTTCTTCTACAAAGTTGATTATGAAGCCGGCCTATTGACCCGGATTTTCTAGAAGGAGGAAATGACAAGGACTTAAGGATGATCAGGTGTCGGCTTACAAGAATATTTAACCCAGATCACAGCCTGTCAAATTTGCTCTTGTGTTTATATTGCAGATCAGTTTAACATGGATAAATCCAAATTAAATTGGGGGCGGGGATATACCCCGCGGTATGACCCGGCCGGATATATGACCCGGCCGGACTTGGTGTTTCATTGGTAACCCGCCAGAGGATTGGCGACTCGCGGTTCACTGGTGTGACGACTCACGAGCATGATGACTCATTGGTGACCCGGCGAGTGTTTCAGATGGATGACAAGGCCCAAGGCCCAGAAGGCCGGCTCATGTTATGATGGGCCGGATTAAGAGGAAAGACATAAGGAATATTCTCCTACAATGGAAGCAAGACTAGGACTCCACTTGTAATAGAGTAATCCTAATCCTACTAGGACTAGTCATGTAACCCGCCCCTTCAACATATATAAGGAGGGGCAGGGCACCCCAAGAGGGACAAGAAACAATCTCTAGGGCTAAACACAACTAAAGGGGAGCTGGCTTATGCGGCGACTCTTTCATGAGCATAATGAGATCTAGCCACAAACAGCATGTAGGGCTATTACCGGATGATGTTTCCCGGGGCCCGAAGCTGTCTAAATCCTTGTCTTATGTTGCGTCTCTCGATTCCGCTCAACCCCTCTCAAGCTACTACAAAGATGCATTGGCCTCACGACTAAGTCCTCACACTAGGACATCTTCCATGACAATTCCACGACAAGGGCGAAAAATAATGTAACACCGGGGCCCAAAAAGAAAGAAGCAAAAGAAAACTCAACTAAACAAAAGCACACAACAACAATCACTACACACTCAAACAAAGTTACATAGTACTGCTTGTCACACAATATGCATGCCTACTTAAGCACACAAATCTCGCGGGACCTCCGGTTCTATGATCTAGCATGCGGTGACGGTGTGCATGAGGATGAATAAATGTGTGGAAGAATTGGTGTAAACAGTGCTACACCAAGTGCTAGCTTAGCCAGGTGCCAACCTGGACTATCCCGGAAGCGAGGAAGTACTTGGTAACCACGTAGTAGGACACGAATGTCGCGACCACATAATTATCAAGTGGACAGAAAAAAATCCGTACTCATCCAAGAAATAGGATAACGGGGAAAAACTAAGTTTGCTGGCATTGCCCTTTTGTGATGACTAAGATCATTTAGGGTTGCCAACATGACGAGGAAAAAGGATGATCTACGATAGAAGCATGTCTATCACCGAAACGTTAGGCGGGTCTGAAAGAAGTATATCGGCGTGATACCTGAACACCATTTTTGCAAACAGTCTCGGGATCACTTGGCATCACCCTGCTGGGACAGAAATGATGCCAAACACCGAAGAACGAACAAGAAAGAAATTGCAAGAAATGCAAGAGCTGAGCTGTAGTAGATCCAGACCGATGCCATCTACACTCATCAAAAGAAACCGTTAGCAACAAATAATAAGGCTATATGCATGCTATGCAACAAACAAATACAGCAACCAAATGCAACGAACAAGGCAGACTATATACTATCGATTTCTACCGGTTTCTACCACTCGCGCTGACTAGGGCATCCTATAGCCAGACCTACTCTGATACCAAGCCTGTGGCACCCCGGCTCAGAGAAACCGGAACGCCCTGTAATCTAGTCCAGAGATCGAGGAGAAGTCTCTAGAATACGGCACTGCTTGACATAGAACAAAACAGCTCTTATTACAAGAATAATAATATAAGGGTCTGATGTTACAAAGAAGCACATCAGCACGGCGATACTACGCCTGTGACACTTCACTTGCTCTATGCTAGCAGTGGAACAACTCGAAGCAGTGGAATACTTCTAGCAGCGGAACAACGACGAAGGTGGTGAACTCCACTCTGCAGGGACTCTGGCTGGGACATGATCTAGCTCGCATGAACGGAACCTTGACAAACAATTAATCAATCACGACATCACCTGCAATCTGGCATGACATGCCAGGTCAGTACATTGAATGTACTTGCAAGCTCACAACAACCATAAACATCAAGGCAAGACAATAACATATCATTAAACAAGTTAATTAAATTAACAACTATGATGAAGCAACTACTACACATGGTATGAAACTACTATCATACTATAAACCAACATCTCAAACCTCCATAACCATATCACTCTTGGCTAACCGGCCAAGTAGTATACCATCTCGATCACCTCGTGATCAAAACCAAATGGTAATCAATCACGGATCACAAATGGAACCACACTTGGTTCGACGGGTTACCTCGTAACCAGACGGTGATCATTCACGGATCACAAACGGAACATCCACATGATCACCTCATGACCACATCACAAACTGAATGATCATCCTCAAGATCATCCGAACATCATCATCAACATCCTGCCAAACTGTTACTGCTCAAAGTACATCAACATATAAATCACCTATAAGTCATTCCGTCATGTGAGTGTTGATCGAACGATGTGACCTAGTACAAACTTGCGCCCATTGACCGAGGACATGGCTATCAATAGATTAAACACACACACTCTGTAGAGGTAGCGCACTTTACCCACACCACAGAACCCATGGCCTCGCAATCCCATTCGGGTGGATCAACGGTGTTTCGGCAAAACCGATCTACTGTCATGACACTCTCCTGGCCACTCCGACCAACACCCCTTTTGGGTTCAGTCTTGGGTGGCCCCATGCCTACCAAAGGCACCAACCACCATCGTCGTGGAAAAACAAAAACGATCTCAAACGGGGACAAAAAGGCACCTAACAACAACTATGGGCACACAAGGTTATGTCTGCTTACCGGGCCAGGGTACCGCACACCCATAACCTTCCCTCGTTGGAGGCACCAACAAGAGGCACGACAATAGACCGCATTAGGGCCTTCCCATAAAGGCAAATGTGGTTCACTGGAAAAAAGTCTGTTTCAGTGGCACCTGACCAACTTAATGTCAGAATCTATCCCCAAAATATAACAGTATTAACTGATACTCCGTTATCATCTATCAACCTATAATCCAAGTCATAGCAATATCCAACAAATAATCCAAAGCTTAATATCGTCTTACCAAAATACACCGAGGACAGTATAATACTACTATCATGATGAATCCAAGAACGATAATGCTACTACTCGAATATCAAGAACTAACTATCCAACTATGATCCACATGCAAGCATCATCTCCAACATCATACTCCAAAACATAATATCATCTAGCATCATGATAAAAAATAACACTAGCCACTAATAATCCAAAGGCAACATGATATCCAAAGTAATGCTCCAAAATAATACAATATACCATCATGAAAATAATCATAATAGCCACTAAGAATCCAAAGGCACATGTCATCCACATAAAATGCAACAAAATCACCCTAAAACTCCAAGCAATATCATGGCAATAGCAAGATCGAAACAACTCCAAGAAATGCCATGAACAGATCACAAGTAGCTAAAGCAATATTTTGAACAAGTTTAAATAAGATAAACCATGTCACTGCATTGCAATCATGCAAATGGAGGGTGTGGCTTGCCTGGGGTGGAAGAAATCACCGGGAAAAAGTGCGAGAAGCTCGTGGAAAGAATCGCCGGAAAATGTTCTCTCTCAGAGGGGGCAGATTAAGCGCAAGGGAAAAATGGTCATTTTCAGAATGTTAAAATATGGTGAAAATTATACCAACAGAACGGGCTCGACAAGACGAAGAAATGGGCTTTGGAATCACCTCATTTGGAGTTGTGAGCAAAAAGTTGAGAAGAGTTTTCTGCTAGGGACCTATCTATAATGAAAATATTTACAGACGGGGCCAAAACAGAAAAACAGAAAGCATAGTCTGAAGAATACTCCTTAGCTTCAGGGAAAACGCATTGAAGGCTGAAATAGGAAGAAAATACGCTTTTAGAATAATGAAAACGTACTTTGAGCTGAAGCACCCAGAGAATACGCTTTCAGCTTATGAAGACTACCGACCGGAACTGCGCATCCACTTATCCACATTGTTAGCGCTTGGTCAACGCAAGTGAGGCTGGCGGGTGGGTCCCACGCGCAGGGGGTCATCATCTTCATCTCCCTCGTGCCCACCCGCGAAGCAGGGAGGCTGCCGGTGTCTGGCGGTGATTGCCAGCGACTTCGAGTACCGTTTGATGCTCTATGACCACTGGTGTGTTTGGGGGAACGAGGCACGCCCGCCGGTGCACAGAATGGCCATCGAGGAGCCCCGGAGTGAGAGGATACGGGGCCGTGGCAGACGACGGCATCGGCTGGGGTGGGTGCCGGCGATGTGGTTGACCCGAAGAGGAAAATAAGACGCGGAGAGGATCAGTGGGTCGAGGAGGCTCTTCTGGTGGTGGAAAAGAGATGGGAGGGAGCTCGGCCCGCTCGGATTCGAGCAGAAGCCGTCGGCGGCCAAGGTGGCCATAGGAGGGTTCGGGAGCTCTTGGAGCTTAGGGAAGGGGTCGGGGAGGCTTCTTGGGGTGAGTGAGGTCAAGTGGTGAGGAGAAACGTGCTCGGGACGGCCTTATATAAGCAGGGGAGGAGGAGGCCGAGCTGGCGTCGCCGCGGACGCGTGGCCGGCGCCGCGGACACGTGTGCACGTGCTTGTGCTCGGGGTTAGATGACGAGAACAAACAGGAGGGAGAGCGCACGGGGAAGAGGCGGCCAAGGGAGCGCGGGGAGGAAGAAGACGGCGAGCTCGGAGTCAAACAACCACTGTTCGCCTGTGGGCGCGCGGCGGCTCGCGTCGGTGAGGAAGCGGACGGAGGGGGAAAGGGGTCCAGGGGAACGGAGAGGATGAGGAGAAGCCAAGGGACATGCTCACGCGTGCGAAGACGACGAGAGGAAAGAGAACGAAGCAGAAACAGCATGCTGGACGCGGCCACTGTGCACAGAGCACGTGCACAGGCTTGCCAGCTGCACGGTCACCACGAGACAATGCATAGGAAGCTCACGAGGGGCAAGTAAATGGTGTCTAGCATTATGTCCTTCCAATATGGAGCATTTATAATGTCATGGCTTTGATTTGGGGTGCTATGGTTAAATGGTAATCATCGTCTTAAGTTTACTGCAGTAAACTTGGCCGTGCACTGGTGATCAACATGAACTTTATTGGAGCCAAAGAGTTTGTCTGGGGTGATCAGCTTAGGAAGGACTATAATCCTGTTAACTTTGAGAAGATTTGGATCGAGGTTTAACATAGTTGCTTTGCAACTGACCCAGATGGTACAGAAAATGGATCAAGATGATGCACTCAAATGGTGATTCCACTTGGGCTGAAATTAGGCAAGGCTTGATGATTTGTACAGATATAGGTTCTGTAAAAATTTCATACCAATTGGATTCACCAAAATGGTACTTCCTTCACAGCTATTCTCTCTGACCAGTAACTTGCAAAAATCCTAGAGAAATATTGGCTTGATTAATTGGTCTCAAATTTGGTGGAGAGATGTTATTTGGGCAGGAGCACAATCTGGTAATTTCTCAGAATTAATGAAGCAGTATAAAATATACTTGCTTCACAACAAGAAAATATTAACAGAATCAACTATTTGATCCTGTGCTCACATAGATGATTGGATAGGGCTGAAATTTGGAGGAGTGTGATGATATGAGAACATTAAGGAGTGTGCAAAATTTCAACTTATTTGGAAACTCCTAGCTAGTACTTCCTTCACAATGCCTTCTATCTGACAGAAAATTTGAAAAATTGCCGAGGAAGATTGGCTAGGCAAATACGAATTTTGGCTTGAGGAAATGATTTGGTCATAAGAGAATTCCCAAAAGGTTTGGGAGCAATCAGGAAAGGATAGGTGGCACTTCCTTCACAGAAAGCCACACTGGACAAAAATGAAGAATGATAATTGGGTAATTATTCTTGGGCTAGGGCGGGAAAGTTAGGGTATATTTGAGCAAAATATGACCCAAAGAAATTATGAGAATTAATTGGGATTTTTGGGAGTGACCGAAATATAATTTGCTTCACAACCTAGGGTAGGCAGGGTTATTCCTTTAATAGAATAAGGAATATTCCTGAGAAAAGAATTTTAGGGTCTGGCTATAATGGAAATGGAATGATCTTGGGAAACTTTTGAGAATGATGAGCTACATGGGAGGGGAATGAGGATGATTTGCTAGGTGGCAAGGCCACAAAACCACTCAAAAAAAGAAAAACAGAGCAAAAACCAATAAATCAAAAAGAAAAGGAAAAAGGCCAAAAGCCAGGCTGTTACAACCATGCCAAGTTTCATGATTTTCAGGCGTGTTTTGGATTTACAAGAATCAAAAAACAAAAGTTTCTCAATCTTTTCGGCCGAGCCACAATGCCCAGATTTTTTAATTACATTCTCATTTCTTGCATGGGACCTAGATATTCACCCAAGGACACACATGTTATTTTTCAAACAACTTTGGTGCTCTGGAGCATGTTCTTGTAGTTCAAATTTGAATTATGCACATTAAATGCGAAGAAACTCAATTAATGTATAAAAAAGGCCAAACGAACCCGTAATAATTCCAAAGTATAGCACCATACTTCTATTTGGTCTAATCTACTTATGTAAAAAAATTAAGGTGGGAGAAGGCAGTGTACGTATGTCATTTCGCACACGGAGGTGACACGTTCCCTCTCGGAACCACGAGCCTTCTTGAGGGAAGCTCTGGTTTGCTAGAAGCTTACACCAAAGCTTGTCCCAATTCGGCCCAAAAAATTACCGCGGCATGTTGGTGCCATGTCATGACACCATGCCATGTTTTATGATTTTCAGGCGTGTTTGGATTTACTGGAATTAAAAAACCAAGTTTCTCAATCTTTCTGACCGAGCCACGACGCCCAGATGTTTGAATTTCATTCTCATTTCTTGCATGGGACCTAGAAATTCACCCAAGGGCACACATGTGATTTTTCAACCAATTTTGGTGCACTGGAGCATGTGCTTGTAGTTCAAATTTGAATTATGCACATTAAATGCGTAGAAACTCAATTAATGTATAAAAAAGGCCAAACGAACCCGGAATAATTCCAAAATTTAGCACGATACTTCTATTTGGTCTAATCTTCCTATGTAACAAAATTAAGGCGGGAGAAGGTAGTGTATGTATCTCGTTTCGCACACGGAGGTGACACGTTCCCTCTCAGAACCATGAGCTTTCTTGAGGGTAGCTCTGGTTTGCAAGAAGATTACACCAAAGCTTGTCCCAATTCGGCCAAAAAAATTACCACAACATGTTGGTGCCATGTCATGACACCATGCCAAGTTTCATGATTTGCAGGCGTGTTTTGGATTTACGGGAATTAAAAAACAAAGTTTCTCAATCTTTCCGGCCGAGCCACGAAGCCCAAATGTTTGAATTTCATTCCCATTTCTTGCATGGGACCTATAAATTCACCCAAATACACGCATGTGATTTTTCAACAAACTTTGGTGCATTGGAGCATGTGCTTGTAGTTCAAATTAGAATTATGCACATTAAATGCCCAGAAACTCAATTAATGCATAAAAATGCCAAACAAACTTGGAATAATTCCAAATTTAAACACGACACTCATGTACTAGTTGCATGTTCACTGTAGGTAAATGTTCTAGCAATTCGAACACCATCCTTTCCCTCCATAATACCATTTTGTCTTTCAAAACATAATGAAAAAATCAGGTATACGACAAACAGTGTACTAGAAAGAATCGTGTGGGATGTGATATAAAATATCTTGGCGCACCGTCTTGTCTGGCTTACGCGGGAAGCTTCGTCCTTTACAGTCCACCGCCCCCGCTTGAACCACACTTGCGCGCCAGTTTCTCGCGGCACCGAGTGAATTTTTTTTCCCACCGCGGAAATATCTATCTCCCCGCCCCCTCCCTCCTACCAAAATCCACAGTTCCACTGTTCCTCCTTGCTTCCCAAGTTCAAACCTTCACTTCTGCTTACTGGCAACTAAGCCTCTCGCCGATGACCCTTCTTCTTGCAGCGCCGCCTCCTCGTCGGTTACCCTTCTTCTTGTAGCGCCGCCACCTTGCCGGCAACCCTTCTTCTTGTAGCGCCGCCTCCTTGTTGGCGACCCTTCTTCTTGCTGCGCGGCCTCCTCGCTACCGTCCCTTCTTCTTGTTGCGGGGCCTCGTCGATATGGTCAGGTAATTCACACCCCACCCACACCATCCTCCTCCTTTCCCGTCCCACATGCCCTGACCGACGACGGGACAACTTCCACCAAAATCACTGCCCCCTCCTCCAATGAAGCGCCGCCCACAACCATTTTTGTAACGCCCCGAGACCGATGTGCCAGTTGTCATCCAGTTATTCGCCGTCGTTGCCATGTCATTTGCTTGCGTGTTGCATCTTATCATGTCATCATGTGCATTGCATCATCATGTTTCAAAACCTGCATTCGTCCGGGTTCCCCCGTTCTTTCCGTTGTCCGTTCTAAGCCCAGGCACACTTGCACGCGCCCGCGGCATGTCCGAAATAGTATTTTATAAGTGGCCGGAAAATGTTCTCGGAATGGGATGAATTGGCATGCGGTGTTGTTTTGTTATTAGTAGACCGCCTTCCAAGTTTCATCGCATTCGGAGTCCGTTTGACGCCCCAACGGATAACTATTGTGACAATATAGTCGGTCTAAGGTCGGACATTTTCGGTCTCCGAAAACAGTCGTCGGGCGTCTCCTCTTCTCTCTTCTCAGACCTTTGCCTTCTGCACTACCTCTCACCGCCAGGCCCTACCTAACCTCTCTCATCAGCCCGCGGACCTCCTCCCGCGCGCGTCCAAAATCTGTCCCGGACCCGACCCGGACTGTCACCATCGTTGTGTCCGGATCATCCCCAAACATCTATAAAACGTCTCCGTTTTCTTTTTTAGGCTCCCTACCTATTTATTCCGGGACGTCCGATTATGATCGGAGGATTCAAACAACCCTACCCAAATCCACTCAGTATATATATCCAGATCAAACCCTAGTCCAATCCATCCATCCCCTCTCCTCCGCCAGCCGACCAACTCCCTCCTTCCTCGGGATCCTCCTAGATCCATCGAACCAGCCACCTCCTCCTCGATCCAAATCCTCCCCTGTCCAGACGCCACTGCCACTGTCTTTCTCCCACCTCGGGATCCCCTTCGCACCTATCAGCCACCACCAAAAAAAACTTCCAATTCCATTGATCCATCCACCCAACTGCCGCCGCCCGAGAGCCTCGCTCGACCCCACGCGCCACCACCGGTCGGAGACCTCGCCGGAGCTCTACCGGAACCGCCAGGCCAGCTCCTCGCGACCCTCTCTTTTCGTTCCCTCGTCCCTGTAACTCTCTCTCCCTAACCACTTCATCTCTCTGTACCTCAACAGGAGCTCCAGCGCCATGGTTTGATTTCGGCCTCGAGGTTCCGACGCCGCCATCTCCTGCATCCGCTGCCGCGCCAAGTCCCTCTTCCTCGCCCATGCGTCAAGTTCTTGCTGTGGCCGCCTCGATCTGCCATGCCGATGCCCTCCATGGAGTTTCCTACAGCCTCCGTCAGTGCCATCTCGAACCGAGCCTCGCCCCTGCGCCGTCTTCCCCGCGCGCCGCAGGAGACAGGAAACCAGTGGCCTCCAACCTCGCCGGAGTACCCAACCAGGGCGGCCCTTATGCAGTTCATCGCGCCGCCCTGCCAGGACGTGCCCCACCATCTCCTTCCTCGCCAGCCGCCGCCGACCTCCATTCCGTCCTGAGCGCCGCCCGGCCAAGTCTGGCGACCAAGCGGGTGATCTGGTCGAGCTCGTCGCCCCTCGCCTACTTGCACGTCGTTCCCGTGCCTGGTGACCCTGTCGCTGACCTTTGCTTCCTCTGCTTCGAGCGACGGGATGAGGTAGTGCCGGCGTTGACTCTGCGACAAGCACGACCCCCTCCTCTACTTCACGCGTAGCGCAGTGCCCTGGGCCAGCTCTAGAGATCGCATGGGCCACAAGCAGATCCGGCCCAGCGCCTCCCTTCACGGCCTACCTCTTCCTCCGACTGGGCTTGACCCATGGGTGAGCTGCCCTAGGGCCCCTCTTGTTTTTTTCCTCCTGTTGGGCTAGCCAGTTTCGGCCCATATAGTGTTTTTTTCCTCGGGACAAATTTAGCTAATTTCCAGGGATTTGCAGATTTGCAGAAAAGACCATGTTCTTCTTGCATTTAATAACTCACCAACCATGCATCACATGTAAAAACTTAATATATGAAAATTGTTCAGAATTTTGTGTAGTTTCATAATATGACACTTTCATCCATGTTTGAAATGTTTAAACTGATGTTTGCATTAATTTTGCTCACATGCCATGTTAAAATGATTTATTTCATAACTTAATAACCGTAGCTCGGTTTTAAATAAATTGTATATGTAAATGGGGTAGAATTTTGCCTAGTTTAACATGGTGTAATCATGTTGCATGTTTAATAACCATAAAATATGGTTTAGGGCAGAACAGTACCAAACCTTAAAACATGCACATGAGGAGTTTCCGGAATTGTTGTTCGTTGTTTCCGGCCTCATTTAAACTTGACTAGATAGGTAGTTTTCATTTGCTTCACCCTCTTGGCATGCTAACAACATTTAATATTGGTGAGTACATAACTGAGAGAGAACTAAATAACTTGTCGTGGTGTTTCGTCAATATGCACCGTTGCATGTTGAGCTCCACTTAATTTGTAGGATTGTTTGTGAATTTTGCCATGTCATGCTTCATTAAACCGGACATGCATCATACTGGATTGAGCATCATGCCATGATTATGTGGTGGTTGTTTACTATGTTGTTTGCTCTTTTCCGGTGTTGCTTCTTCGAGTTGGTTCTGACAACGTTGCGTTTGTGAGGATCCGTTCGACTACGTCCATTTGTCTTCTTCATGGATTCGTTCTTCTTCCTTGCGGGATTTCAGGCAAGATGACCATACCCTCGAAATCACTTCTATCTTTGCTTGCTAGATGCTCGCTCTTTTGCTATGCCTATGCTGTGATACCTACCACTTGCTTATCATGCCTCCCATATTGTTGAACCAAGCCTCTAACCCACCTTGTCCTAGCAAACCGTTGTTTGGCTATGTTACCACTTTGCTCAGCCCCTCTTATAGCGTTGTTAGTTGCAGGTGAAGATTGAAGTTTGTTCCTTGTTGGAACATGGAGATGTTGTTCCTTGTTGAAACATGTTTACTTGTTGGGATATCACAATATATCTTATTAATTAATGCATCTATATACTTGGTAGAGGGTGGAAGGCTTGGCCTTATGCCTGGTGTTTTGTTCCACTCTTGCCGCCCTAGTTTCTGTCATATCGGTGTTATGTTCTCGGATTTTGCGTTCCTTACGCGGTTGGGTAATAATGGGAACTCCTTGACAGTTCGCCTTGAATAAAACTCCTCCAGCAAGGCCCAACCTTGGTTTTACCATTCGCCCTAGCCTTTTTCCCTTGGGAGTCGCGCATCCCGAGGGTCATC
>NC_041382.1:422368176-422383588 GCF_002162155.2 Triticum dicoccoides
AAGTGTTGGTCCGAACTAGAGTCCTTTGCAGCGCCACCTCGGGGAAACTTGAGGGCTGGTTTTAGTTGTACGGAGCGCTCATTCGGTGTTGCCCTAAGAACGAGATATGTGCAGCTCCTATCAGGATGTCGGCGCATCGGGCGGTCTTGCTGGTCTTGTTTTACCTATCGAAATGTCTTGTAACCGGGATTCCGAGTCTGATCGGGTCTTCCCGCTAGAAGGAATATCCTTCGTTGACCGTGAGAGCTTGTGATGGGCTAAGTTGGGACACCCCTGCAGGGATTCTAACTTTCGAAAGTCGTGCCCGCGGATATGGGCAGATGGGAATTTGTTAATGTCCGGTTGTAGAAAACCTGAAGTTGACCTTAATTAAAATGCACCAACCACGTGTGTTACCGTGATGGTCTCTTCTTGGCGGGGTCCGGGAAGTGAACACGGTGTTGGAGTTATGCTTGATGTAGGTTGTTCTAGGATCACTTCTTGATCATAGTTTCTCGACCGTGCTTTGCCTTCTCTTCTCGCTCTCATTTGCGTATGTTAGCCACCATATATGCTAGTCGCTTGCTGCAGCTCCACCTCATACCTTTTACCTTACCCATAAGCTTAAATAGTCTTGACCGCGAGGGTGTGAGATTGCTGAGTCCCCGTGGCTCACAGATACTTTCAAAACCAGTTTGCAGGTGCCGATGTTACCAAGCAGGTGACGCAACCAAGCTCAAGGAGGAGCTCGATGAAGATCTTGTCCTTTGTGTTGTTCCGTTCTAGTTGATCAGTAGTGGAGCCCAGTTGGGGTCAATCGGGGACCTTGTCGCATTTGGGGTTCTTCTTTTATTTTGGTTCCGTAGTCGGACCTTGATTGTATTTGGTTGATGTAATGCTTTATTCATGTAATTGTGTGAAGTGGCGATTGTAAGCCAACTATGTATCTCTTTCCCTTATGTATTACATGGGTTGTGTGAAGATTACCTCACTTGCGACATTGCTTTCAATGCGGTTATGCCTCTGAGTCGTGCTTCGACACGTAGGAGATATAGCCGCATCGAGGGCGTTACAAGTTGGTAATCAGAGCCTTCCCCGACCTTAGGAACCCCATTGCTTGATCGAATTAGCGGACGAGTTGAGTCTAGAAAAATGTTTTGAGTCATTTAGGAATTATATATCGGAGAGCTTAGGAATTCTTTTTACTCCCCAGTCCCTTCATCGCTCTGGTAAGGCATCTGACGTAGAGTTTTGACTCTTCTCTTCTCAAATTTTTACTAAATTTTTTTTAGGATCACGCGGGTATCTTGGAATTGTTCCGATGGTTTTGTGACGAGAACATTGTTCTTGGTGCCTCCTGACATTTAGGGGTTGTGGCAGTGTCCCGCGGAGTTGAGCTCCGAGGTGTTGTCGTCACAATTTTATCGTTGCAGTTCTGGAATACCTGAGTTTAGTTTCGCCGACATCGAAAATCTCTTTTATGCAGTTGTTGGTGAGATAACCTCGACGCCACCCAGTACTGGGGCGGGAGTTCGGGAGTATTGCCATAACTTGTATAATGGATGCTTTTCGAAGGTTGAGGTAGACGACTTTCGAAGGTTTCTTGGTTATGTGTTGAAGGATGGATACAGCTGGATGTAGGATTTGCTAGTTTTGGGTGAGATATTATGCTTCCCCTGTATCCCCAACACCCGATTGCATAACCGGGAGAATTTCGGGAGTTTATAAGTGGGAATTCAAGTAGCTCCTAGGATATCTTTCCAACAGATGTATGATTTGAAATTGGGGTTCGACGTCTAGTGGTCCGCCTATCCACGGTCGGTTTTACAGTGGTCTCGTTGTGTCTTAAAGAGTCCTTGGCTATGCCGACTCGGGGACGCTTCGTATGTCATGTGCACTGCCTTGTACATGATGGTGCTGTACGATCGAGCCCGTGTAGGCCCCACCACGAAACTTCGGACGAAATTTCTATCATATGTTTGTTCTGGCTTATTCTGCAAGCCAATCCTTTGTTTTGTTTTGAGTTGTGGTATTCGAGTTGCTTCAGAGACAAATGTTGATTCCATACCTTTTCCTAAGCGGTGTTCTCATGTGAATACTAATCCTTCATGATAATCGAGTTTGTCATGTCAATCCTTTTTAACCGGTGTGTTTCTCTTCAAGTGGATCCGATCATTTCAATATCAGCAAGATCTATTATCAGTTCTTCTCAACGGTGTTTGTTTCATTCGTCTCCAAGTTGCCTTTGTTTTTCCCACCCACCCTACCTTTTTTTCTTCGAGGACTCAGAATTCTTAATCAAGTATCCATCTTATTGGTTATGAAGTCTCTCCATTCTTCTCCATCAATGTTCTTATCCGGCGATTCTCATGAAGATTCTAATGGAGCTTCAAGCTCATCATTCTCCGTTTTCTTTCTTCTCCGGTGGAACCAATTCAAGATTTCGGTGTTGATAATATCTTTTCCTCGTTTCAAATGCCTTCTCATACTGGTGCACCTATTAATCATTCACCTCTCGCTATTCTTTTGTTCCGGAGTGCTCAAGATATCTCAGAAAATTTATTTCCATTCCCAATCCATTCAAGATTTTGCGAGGATGTTATCTCATTCAAGCCATTTAATTCAACCGGTGCAACCTCTCTTTTCAAGTAATCTTTTCAATGGTGTTTCTTTTGAGTGGGCCCTAACCCACAGGTCTTTTTCCAGGATCTTACCTGACTCTTCTTATTTTCCCGGAGCGATTATCAAATCTTTTTAAGTTTTGACGTAAGAATGATTTATCATCAGTTAAATGTCTTTCTCCAAGATCTTTCAAATTCATTTCATTGTTGATTCAACTTTTATATTCTTCTTTATTCCAGTGTGCCTCAATAATTCTTGGTGGTGTTTCTCGTTGTCATTCTCTTCATTTGAAGACCGAAGAAGAGTTTTCCTCCATATCTTGCCCCATTCTCGGAAATCATCTCATAATTGTTTTTGATTGTGAGAATCCTTTTCACCTATCCGGAGCATTTCAAGAGTTTTTCAGTTTGTTTATCCTAAGGCCATCATTTCGGGATTATCCATTTCAGCTTCAGCTCTCGTTCTTCAAAATCTTACCGGTGCTTCGTTCAAGTTTTCTCTAATCAGTTTGTGATCTCTTCGTTCTCTTTTATCTAAATTCCCCTCAAGTATCTTCATTTGTTCTCTAATTCTTCCGGATGCTTCTTTATTTTTCTTCTTCGTTCATTTTCAATTCTTACGGTGGTTCGTTCAAGATTCTTCTTACCTTGTTATCATATCAATTCTTTTGTTGTTTTCAATCCTACCGGTGGATTCGTCGAAGACCTTCTCAAGTTTATGTTATCTCTCTCTCTTAATCTTTTCTACGAGAATAAGTAATATGTCAAATCTGTTGATTGTCGCCAATTTAATTGATGAAGGATAAGCATAATGTAATTCTTATTCTTGTTTAATCTTTCTTTCCGGAGCTCAAAGTTATTTCAATTATATCATCACGAAGATCCATTGCATGGCTTCAACCTTATTATTTTCATCTTTCATTTTGTTTGATCATTCTTTTGTTACCGGAGTTTCTTCATGGAGGCTATACATGATGGTTCATCAAGGATTTATTTCCTTCTCGAAGCGTTCATCAAGATTCTTTTCTAAGGAGCTTAAGTTTCTTCATCTTGCAATCCGGAGTGCAATTCTTTCTTCCATATCATTGGAGGTGGTATTATGTCATTCTTGATAATTTTCCTTCGTGCTTCATGTTTCTCAAGCTATCAAGAATGAGGTATTTTAAATTCATCAACCTCTTCGTTGGAATTATCTTGGGTTATGTTTCACCTAAAGCCTTCCCTAAGGATTGTTACTATTTATGGTGCTTATAAACAACCCTAGTTCTTCATCTATCCTCCCGGTGAAATAGCTTTCTCGTCTCCTTGTTCATAGCAATCCAATTCTTTCTCCCGTGAGTGGCAGGTTGTCACCTCATAATTTGAGATGTATTCCATAAGACCATATCAAGCTTATTCTTTTAGTTGTTGGTTTTCCAACAACTCCGTTCTAGCATTTGTTGTAACCGTGCTCTCTCAAGATCTTGTTTCCCTGCGTTCCGGAGGCAGTGTATTGTGATTTCATCAAGTACCCTCTCATCTTTTCAAGTTCATGTTCAATTCTTTCCATTTATAGTCGGAGTGCTGCCCAAATTATATCATTCTTAATCCTTTTCTATCTTGTTTCAACCGGAGTGGTTTCAATATTTATCTTGCCCTTCAATCTCAAGGTTCTAGTAATGTTCTTTGTTCGTCTTTTCTATCGGAGTGTTTTCAACTTTGTCCATCTCCGTTGTATTCTTCTTTCCAATTGGTTAACCTCTCAACGTTCATTGATTTCACTCGTTTGTCAAAGAAGAAACTTAGTTTTACCTCTTCTTTTCTCTTCCGTTTTCCCTCTGATGCCATTCTAGATCTCGGGACGAGATCCTCTCGTAGTGGTGGAGTGTTGTAACGCCCCGAGACCAATGTGCCAGTTGTCGTCCAGTTATTCGCCATCGTTGCCATGTCATTTGCTTGCATGTTGCATATTATCATGTCATCATGTGCATTGCATCATCATGTTTTAAAACTTGCATTCGTCCGGGTTCCCCCGTTCTTTCCGTTGTCCGTTCTGAGCCCAGACACACTTGCACGCGCCTGCGGCATGTCCGAAATAGTATTTTATAAGTGGCCGGAAAATGTTCTCATAATGGGATGAAAGTTGGCGTGCGGTGTTGTTTTGTTATTAGTAGACCGCCTGCCAAGTTTCATCGCGTTCGGAGTCCGTTTGACGCCCCAACGGATAACTATAGCGGCAATATAGTCGGTCTAACGTCGGACGTTTTCGGTCTCCGAAAACAGTCGTCGGGCCTCTCCTCTTCTCTCTTCTCAGACCTTTGCCTTCTGCACTACCTCTCACCGCCAGGCCCTACCTAACCTCTCTCGTCAGCCCGCGGACCTCCTCCCGCGCGCGTCCGAAATCTGTCCCGGACCCGACCCGGACTGTCACCATCGTTGTGTCCGGATCATCCCCAAACATCTACAAAACGTCTCCGTTTTCTTTTTTAGGCTCCCTACCTATTTATTCCGGGCCGTCCAATTACGATCGGAGGGATTCAAACGACCCTAACCAAATCCACTCGGTATATATATCCGGATCAAACCCTAGTCCAATCCATCCATCCCCTCTCCGCCACCAGCCGACTAACTCCCTCCTTCCTCGGGATCCTCCTAGATCCATCGAACCAGCCACCTCCTCCTCGATCCAAATCCTCCCATGTCCAGACGCCGCTGCCACTATCTTTCTCCCACCTCGGGATCCCCTTCGCACCTATCAGCCACCACCAAAAAAACTTCCAATTCCATTGATCCATCCACCCAACTGCCGCCGCCCGAGAGCCTCGCTCGACCCCACGCGCCACCATCGGCCGGAGACCTCGCCGGAGCTCTACTGGAACCGCCAGGCCAGTTCCTCGTGACGCTCTCTTTTCGTTCCCTCGTCCCTCCAAGTCTCTCTCTCCCTAACCTCTTCATCTCTCTGTACCTCAACAGGGGCTCCAGCGCCATGGTTTGATTTCGGCCTCGAGGTTCCGACGCCGCCATCTCCTGCATCCGCTGCCGCGCCAAGTCCCTCTTCCTCGCCCGTGCGTCAAGTTCTTGCCGTGGCCGCCTCAATCTGCCATGCCGACGCCCTCCATGGAGTTTCATGCAGCCTCCGTCAGCGCCATCTCGAACCGAGCCTCGCCCCTACGCCGTCTTCCCCGCGCGCCGCAGGAGACAGGAAACCGGCGACCTCCAACCTCGCCGGAGTACCCAACCAGGGTGGCCCTTATGCAGTTCGTCGCGCCGCCCTGCCAGGACGTGCCCCGCCGTATCCTTCCTCGCCAGCCACCGCCGACCTCCAGTCCGTCCTGAGCGCCGCCCGGCCAAGTCCGGCGACCAAGCGGGTGATCTGGTCGAGCTCGTCGCCCCTCGCCTACTTGCACATCGTTCCCGTGCCTGGCGACCCTGTCGCTGACCTTTGCTTCCCCTGCTTCGAGCGACAGGATGAGGCAGTGCCGGCGTTGACTCTGTGACGAGCATGACCCCCTCCTCTACTTCACGTGTAGCGCAGTTCCCTGGGCCAGCTCTAGCGATCGCATGGGCCACAAGCAGATCCGGCCCAGCGCCTCCCTTCACGGCCTACCTCTTCCTCCGACTCGGCTTGACCCATGGGTGAGCTGCCCCAGCGCCCCTCTTGTTTTTTTCCTCCTGTTGGGCTAGCCAGTTTCGGCCCATATAGTGTTTTTTTCCTCGGGGCGAATTTAGCTAATTTCCAGGGATTTGCAGATTTACAGAAAAGACCCTGTTCTTCTTGCATTTAATAACTCACCAACCATGCATCACATGTAAAAACTTAATATATGAAAAGTGCTCAGAATTTTGTGTAGTTTCATAATATGACACTTTCATCCATGTTTGAAATGTTTAAACTGATGTTTGCATTAATTTTGCTCATATGCCATGTTAAAATGATTTATTTAATAACTTAATAACCGTAGCTCGGTTTTAAATAAATTATATATGCAAATGGGGTAGAATTTTGTCTAGTTTAACATGGTGTAATCACTTTGCATGTTTAATAACCATAAAATATGGTTTAGGGCAGAACAGTACCAAACCTTAAAACATGCACATGAGGAGTTTCCCGAATTGTTGTTCGTTGTTTCCGGCCTCATTTAAACTTGACTAGATAGGTAGTTTTCATTTGCTTCACCCTCTTGCCATGCTAACAAAATTTAATATTGGTGAGTACATAACCGAGAGAGAACTAAATAACTTGTCGTGGTGTTTCGTCAATATGCACCGTTGCATGTTGAGCTCCACTTAATTTGTAGGATTGTTTGTGCATTTTGCCATGTCATGCTTCATTAAACCGGACATGCATCATACTTGATTGTGCATCATGCCATGATTATGTGGTGGTTGTTTACTATGTTGATTGCTCTTTTCAGGTGTTGCTTCTTCGGGTTGGTTCCGATAACATTGCGTTTGTGAGGATCCGTTCGACTACGTCCGTTTGTCTTCTTCATGGACTCGTTCTTCTTCCTTGCGGGATTTCAGGCAAGATAACCATACCCTCAAAATCACTTCTATCTTTGCTTGCTAGATGCTCGCTCTTTTGCTATGCCTATGCTATGATACCTACCACTTGCTTATCATGCCTCCCATATTGTTGAACCAAGCCTCTAACCCACCTTGTCCTAGCAAACCGTTGTTTGGCTATGTTACCACTTTGCTCAGCCGCTCTTATAGCGTTGTTAGTTGCAGGTGAAGATTGAAGTTTGTTCCTTGTTGGAACATGGAGATGTTATTCCTTGTTGGAACATGTTTACTTGTTGGGATATCACAATATATCTTATTTAATTAATGCATCTATATACTTGGTAGAGGGTGGAAGGCTCGGCCTTATGCCTGGTGTTTTGTTCCACTCTTGCCGCCCTAGTTTCCGTCATATCGGTGTTATGTTCCCGGATTTTGCGTTCCTTACGCGGTTGGGTAATAATGGGAACCCCTTGATAGTTCGCCTTGAATAAAACTCCTCCAGCAAGGCCCAACCTTGGTTTTACCATTCGCCCTAGCCTTTTCCCCTTGGGAGTCGCACATCCCGAGGGTCATCTTTATTTTAACCCCCCCCAGGCCAGTGCTTGTCTAAGTGTTGGTCCGAACTAGAGTCCTTTGCAGCACCACCTCGGGGAAACTTGAGGGCAGGTTTTAGTTGTACGGAGCGCTCATCCGGTGTTGCCCTGAGAACGAGATATGTGCAGCTCCTATCAGGATGTCGGCGCATCGAGCGGTCTTGCTGGTCTTGTTTTACCTGTCGAAATGTCATGTAACCGGGATTCCGAGTCTGATCGGGTCTTCCCGCTAGAAGGAATATCCTTCGTTGACCGTGAGAGCTTGTGATGGGCTAAGTTGGGACACCCCTGCAAGGATTTGAACTTTTGAAAGACGTGCCCGCGGTTATGGGAAGATGGGAATATGTTAATGTCTGGTTGTAGAAAACCTGAAGTTGACCTTAATTAAAATGCACCAACTGCGTGTGTTACCGTGATGGTCTCTTCTCGGCGGGGTCCGGGAAGCGAACACGATGTTGGAGTAATGCTTGACGTAGGTTGTTCTAGGATCACTTCTTGATCATAGTTTCTCGACCGTGCTTTGCCTTCTCTTCTCGCTCTCATTTGCGTATGTTAGCCACCATATATGCTAGTCGCTTGCTGCAGCTCCACCTCATACCTTTTACCTTACCCATAAGCTTAAATAGTCTTGATCGCGAGGGTGTGAGATTGCTGAGTCCCCGTGGCTCACAGATACTTTCAAAACCAGTTTGCAGGTGCTGATGTTACCAAGCAGGTGATGCAACCAAGCTCAAGGAGGAGCTCGATGAAGATCTTGTCCTTTATGTTGTTCCGTTCTAGTTGATCAGTAGTGGAGCCTGGTTGGGGTCGATCGGGGACCTTGTCGCATTTGGGGTTCTTCTTTTATTTTGGTTCCGTAGTCGGACCTTGATTGTATTTGGTTGATGTAATGCTTTATTCATGTAATTGTGTGAAGTGGCGATTGTAAGCCAACTATGTATCTCTTTCCCTTATGTATTACATGGGTTGTGTGAAGATTGCCTCACTTGCGACATTGCTTTCAATGCGGTTATGCCTCTAAGTCGTGCTTCGACACGTAGGTGATATAGCCGCATCGAGGGCGTTAAAATTTTGCATGCAGTATAACGTGGAGCTCAGTAGCATGCGGCCGCACGCGCGCACGAGGTCACTATGGCTGCCATGCATGTCGACCGTCAGATCTTGGAGGAGCACCTCGTCTTTGAGGCCATCGTCGACATCACCACGCGGTTGTCTACTTCAAAATACAGTTCGTGTTATTTTCTTGAGGCCACCGCCAGTGCCTTCTAGTGATTTGTCATCTGTAATATTAATATGCAATCTGATGTTCAGTTAACAGTTTGGTCCTCTAAAATGTAATGTTCAGTTAACACTTTGGTCCAACAATTGCTACATTTCGTAGTACTGTTCTCAAGCATTCTTTGTTTTGTTAACTGTCTTATCTTCTAGTACATGTTTCTATTCTGCAATGTCGTGCTCAGTTAACTATTTTGGTTTATTTGGTTTGTTGTCCATTTAACTATTTGGTTCAGTTCTGCAATTTGATTTTCATTTGCTGTGGGTACAATTTTGTATTGTTATGCATGTGACACCAATCGAATTTGGTTGTACTCAATACATATTCTACTGATAGTATGGAAACTCTCAGTTAACCTGATCAAGATCTTCCTTATGTGTGTTGCAGGGAAACAATGGGAGACAACGTGGTTTACCATCGAGGTTTGTTCAAGCAGGGTCCTTTGGCTAATAGCACATTATTGTGTAGTTACAGGAATTATTCTAATATTTAGGTTTCTTACAATTTGGTCTTGCACATGTAGGTCCTGCTGTCAGAGGCTTAGAACCACTGTTCGACCCATTTTGCATATGGGGAAATGAGATGTCCATGAATACCAGTCAAGTCAAGAAACTCAAAAAGATTGTTAGGATGAAGAAACTTGCGATGAATAATAGCAAGATCTTTGTTTGCACAATGAAGAAGACATCAGTCAACTATAGGATGGTACCAACTCTTTTAACTTGTTTTTACCCCTTGCGCCATTTCAAAATTTACAACAGCGATTTATGCATAGCTTTGTTTTCAGTACTTTTCAAAGCAGTTCACCGATGATTACCTATAACACCACCTGCATGGTCAAGAGGCGAGGAAGGTATTCATTCAACACCCATGGTACAATATTGAAGTCTTGCTGAAGAGGACGAAGGTTGGGCGGGCAATTATCCATAGCCACTGGCCCAAAGTTGCAAGGACATTCAACATCACTCAAGGCTCAATATTTGCCTTCCGCTTCTGCAGTTTCCCAGATGAGATTCATCTGTCTATTTACCATGTATGATGCTACTTTCCAAAGGTTTTTGATGCTACATGTGAAACTTGGTGTTGTTGTGTAATGGCGCAACCGAGTGCCGAAGCTATCTGATGTAATTCGATTATGAAATCCTATTTTCTTTTATACGGATATGAAATATCTGGCGTGTTTTATAAGAAATATCAGTTTGATTAGTACATGGATTATCAATAATAGGATAATTACCCTGCTTATTGGGGTTTTCTTTTGCAGACGGTTACTCAGATAACATCGTGGGTGATGAACTCAAACAACCTGCACAGTTTCTAGAAAGTAGGCGTCTTCGATCAACTAACAATCACACACGGCTTCCAGCAGCGAACTGTTTGCGTTAGGCCACCTTGCACAAATGTTTCCACACAAGGAACTGTGTGTGATATACATCCTATGGAAATGTTTTTCTAGGATTCACCGTGTGGGGTGTACATACCTACGGAAAGGATTTTTTGGGATTCACCGTGTGGGATGTACATACCTACGGAAATGATTTTCTGGGATTCACCGTGTGGGATGTACATACCTACGGAAATGTTTTTCTCGGGTTACCGTGTGGGATGTACATACCTATGGAAATTATTGGGTTTCGATGCCTCACCTGATCGCACATGGCCCCAGCCTGTGTCCCAGGAGGGCCTATCCTCGATGATTTATGGGTCGTGTGGGAAGGACCCCCCCTATCGCCCACACTCACTTGGCGAGGGTTCCAAATGTCGTCGCTAAAAGGGGTTAAAAACCATTTGTATAGCACGTCGATGTACCAGTGTCTTATCAACCATGAAATCACTTCCAACACACATCATCATCTCGCCCTTAACATGTCTCTATTCATTTTGCAATTCCCATTTCGAGTTACTAATCTTAGCAACTGAACCGGTATCAAATACCCAGGGGTGGCTACAAACACTAGTAAAGTACACATCAATAATCTGTATATCAAATATACCTTTGTTCACTTTGCCATCCTTCTTATCTGCCAAATGTTTTGGGCAGTTCCGCTGCCAGTGACCATTTCCTTTCCAGTAGAAGCACTTAGTTTTAGGCTTGGGTCTAGCTTTGGGCTCCTTCCCGGGAGTGGCAACTTGCTTGCCATTCTTCTTGAAGTTCCCTTTCTTTCCCTTGCCCTTTTACTTGAAACTAGTGGTCTTGTCAACCATCAACACTTGATGTTTTTTCTTTATTTCTACCTTCGCCGATTTCGGCATCGCAAAGAGCTCGGGAATAATTTTCGTCATCCCTTGGATATTGTAGTTCATCACGAAGTTCTAGTGTCGGCGTTCTGGGAACGGGGGTCCCCAGACTTGCCTGCCTGCGGCCTGCGGCGTGGCTCAAAGGGGGGCCCAGCGCGACCCATCTTCACCAACACAAACCCAAGACCCTCGCGAGGGGCCAAGCCTCACGGGGCGGACGACGCGGAGCTTCCTCAGGCACGGCCTCATCAGGCTGGCTCACGAGGAGGCGGAGAGACCAAGGCGGGGTACCTCACGAGGTGCCCGTGATGCAAGCCATGACGACCAAGGGCGCCAGGCGGGTGCCAGCCCGCGCAGCGTCCTCCTTTCCTCTTTGGTGCAAAGGGGGCAAGCGCAGCCGCGGAGTACCGAGGCATCAGGCAAAGGTTGCCATTTCGGTGCAACAAGACCAAGACCAGGAGGACTGCAAGACGGAGGTCATCGTGGAGCCCAAGACGGCGTCACCACCAGAGCTTTGTGCAGGCGAAGACTACTTTTGTCAGGGTAGCTAGTACTAGTTGTCCCCCTTCAAATTAGCCCGCCATTGTTGGCTCCCTTCCCGCTCGATATTTGGGAAGAGGACCGGGGCCTCTATAAATAGGACCATCCACCCACAGAGCAAAAGGGGGGTTCGGAAGGGTTCTAGAGAGGAAGTTCTTTAGAGAGGGGTTCGATCAGAGAGAGAGAAAGGTGGCTGAACTCCCCCCAGCAGTTCATCGCCCCAGCCAAGAACAGACCCTCGCGAGGTTGTTCTTCCTTGTATTGTTCATCATCATCAGCCCAAGAGGCAATTCACCACACCACACACTGGAGTAGGGTATTACACCACAACGGTGGCCCGAACCAGTATAAACCCTGGGTCTCTTGTGTTGTTCTTTCCATAGTTTAGATCTTAGCGAGGCGGAGGGGTGCAGGTAGGTAGGAGGCAAAATCTCCGCGTGCACCCCAGTTTTCGAACCTCAAGGGTCTGCCGGAACCCAAAATCCGACATTTGGCGCGCCAGGTAGGGGTGCGCCGGGATTCGTCTTCCACCACCCCGTTCTCCTCCGACCATCACGCCCATGTCTGACGCTCGTCGGGCCCGCGCCGAGTGCCGGGCCGCTCTTGCTTCCCACGTCGCCCAGACGGCCCCTATCGGCGGGCGTCCTCATCGTTCCCCGTCACCTGCCGTCAACGCTGCCACCGGCCCAGTGGGGGACGAGCAGCAAGCATCGTCTCAGCATCCGTCCGTGCGGCAAGACGGCCGCACCGCAACTCCCTCGCTCACCCCATCTGGTTCTTCGTCCCGCGCGCTCTGCGCGCCCATGGAGGCTCGGGCAGCACTCATCGCGGCAAACAAGCTCCTGCGCTACCGTCCCGTCGACAACGTCTATGAAGAATGGCTCGACCGCATCGTCGAGCTCGTCCGCGCCGCAGGGGGCTCTCCTACGCCGTCCGTTCCACTGCACCGCACCCCGCCCCGCGCGGGCGATGAAGCTCTGACGGTGCCCCGGCCGCCTCCTCCTCAGGAAGGCGCCATGGCTCCAAGGCGCGTGGCCCCTGGGCGGAACCCGCTCCGTCAGGTGCCAGCACGGCAAGAGCAGAGCTGTCAAGAAGTCCCTCGCCCGCTAGAAGCTGCCCGGGCACTCCTTGCTCCAGCACGTCGCGACCATGCTCTCCCGCGCGTCAAGACCCCGCGCTGCTCCCAGCTGCAGCGCGTGGGGACATGCAAGACCAAGCTCCCCGTCACCCAAGGCCTCCCGTGGCCACAGCAGGCTGCCGCGCCTTCACCGCCGAGCTACGCAGCGTCGCGTGGCCCGGCAAGTTCAAGCCAGACCTGCCTCCTCGCTACGACGGCACGGCTAACCCTGTGGAGTTCCTCCAGCTCTACGAGCTGGGCATCGAAGCTGCCAACGGAGATGAGAAGGTCATGGCGAACTGGTTCCCCATGGCGCTCAAGGACGGGGCCCGCACCTGGCTCCTGAACCTGGCTCCAGGCACAATCTCCTCCTGGGACGAGATGCGCACCCGCTTCATCGCCAACTTCCAAGGCACTCGCGACCGGCCACCCGCCGTGAGCGACATGCACCGCATCAAGCAACATCCCGGGGAGACCCTGCAGAAGTACATCCAGCGCTTCAACAATGCACGCCTTAAGATTCCCAAGGTGACTGAGGAGGCCATCATCTCAGCCTTCTCCGACGGCGTGCGCGAAGTCAAGATGAAGGAGGAGCTGGCGATGCATGAAGACCTGTGCACTTCCTTGGAGCTGTTCAACCTGGCAACCAAGTGTGCCAGGGCCGAGGAAGGGCGTCTCTCCCTCCTCGAGCTGCCTGCCGCAGACCCAGAAGAGAAGAAGCCCAAGGCCAAGAATGTGAAGCGCAAGGGGGCTGCCGTGCTCGCGGCAGAACCAGACACCAAGCCGGGAAGAGATCAGCCCGAACCTTCCAAGGGCAGCCAGTACTGTGTGTACCACGACCTCCACACCCACAACACCAACAAATGTCAAGAGCTCCGAGCCGTGCGAGAAGGAAGGATCGGCTGTCACCCTGACCGCGGTGACCGGGGCTATGGTCGAGGAGGAGGAAGGAACGCAGGACGCTGGGAAGACCGTGGCCCGCGCCAAGGGTGGCGCGAACAACCTCGCGAGGATCGCTGGCAAGACCCGCCTCGCGACGGAGACTGGAGGGATCAGCCTCGCGAGGATCGCCCGCAAGGCAATGCAGGCCTCCCACCGCTGCCGCCGCAGCCAAGGAGAAACGAGGACCGTCACCAGGATGAGGGGGCTGGGGGCTTCCAGGAGCCGCGCGCGATCGCCTGCATCCTGGGCGGGGCACAAGCCCCAGCCTCTCAACGCATCTTCAAGCAGTTCGCCCGCGAAGTGAACGTAGTCCTCCCCAGACTCGAAGCCACGCGCCCTCTCAGGTGGTCGGCGTGCGCCATCACGTTCAGCTCAGCAGATCAGCTCAAGTGTGCGGCTACGCCCGGAGTCCTCCCGATGCTCTGTTCCCCAATCGTCAGCAACGTGGTGGTCACCAAGATCCTCATCGATGGCGGGGCGGGGCTCAACGTCCTATCCGTGGAAACATTCAACAATCTCCAAGTGCCCTACAGCCAGCTTCAGCCAACCAAGCCTTTCTCCGGTATCACCGACGGCTCCACGGTCCCGATTGGGCAGGTCCGCCTCCCTGTCACCTTCGGGGCACACGACAACTACCGCACCGAGCTCATCGACTTCGACGTCGCTCACATTCGCCTGCCGTACAACGCCATCCTTGGGTACCCAGCGCTGGCCAAGTTCATGGCCGTAACTCACCACGGCTACAACGTCCTCAAGATGCCAGGAAGCGGCGGAGTCATCACGGTGCCCTGTGAAGAGAAGGACGCGGTGTGTTCCCTGGAACGAGCCTTTCAGGCCGCGTCGCTGGAAGACCCGGATCGCGGAAGCAGGAGGCCTCCCGAGACCGCCTCTAAGAAGAAGAAGACATCGTCCGGCCCGACCACTCAGGAGGCAGGCCCCTCCGGGCCCATGCCTACCCAGGGGGAACCTCCTTCCATCGCATAGGAAAGCGCGCCTGGCGCCCTCCTCAGGCAGGGCTCGGGGGCTCTCCCCTGGAGGGCCACTGACCTAGCTAGGGTCACGAGGGAGGCGCTTGGGCACCACATGGAGGCGTGCTTCGAAGCACGTTTCCCTCAAGAAGGAGCAAGGCAAGGAGATCCAGACCCTCAGGAGTTCGTCAGCAAGGCCATTCAGGAGCTACAGGAGTCAAGAATCATGAAAGGCGGTCGCCGCCTACCCGCAGTGGCTCCCCATCTAGGCGAGGATGGTGGGCTGCACGTCTGCATCGACATACCAGGGCTCAACCGAGTCGCCTCTCTGGAGCGCCTCTGGCCCTCGCGAGTGGGGCGCTGCGGAGGCCCACCCCACAGCTACGTTCGCATGCCTTACGGCTTGCCGAATGCGGCTGCCACGTACCAGCGCCTCATGAGGGGCATCACGGAGGCACGAGAGGCCAGGCGTTCCGCAACCCTGGTGGAGATGGAGATGGTCCGCGGGGAGCCGCCAGCACCTCCGGAGCCTCCCGAGGCCCCCGGGCCTGGGGGCTCATGAGGATCGGCTTCTGCAGCCCACCGAGTCTGCTACACCAACATCCCTTCATCCTCAACGCCATCAGGTGACATCTTTCGAGTTTCATTTCCAG
>NC_041382.1:422383771-422443515 GCF_002162155.2 Triticum dicoccoides
GAGGCTGCATTATTCCCAGGCCGCGTGGGTCCGTCCTTGTGGCGTGTATCCCTTTTTATTTCATGTTATTAGCTTACCTTGTTGGGGGCGCCCCTCGGGCTACATGATCTCCAAGTTGCTCAGGCCAGACCCAGTGATGTCCGCCTTCCCAACTTCTATTTAAATGAATCCACTCCTCCGCGGCTAATGTGCTTGACCTAGTTGCCCGCTCAACTGACGGAACTGCTCCTAAACGGCACGACGCTTGCGCATGGGTCCGTCCCTGCAACGCCGACAAACCTGGATGGCTGAGCTCTGGCCGCGGTAGCCCCGCATAGCGTCACCTCGTCAAGCCTTCAGTGCCTCACTACCCCTCGGAAGCAACCAACGGCTGACTGCCAATTGTCATGGCAACCCCTCGTTTTTTCTATGATGGGTCTACAGGATCTCTTAAAGGAGCTGCGTCAGGCGAGACCCTTGCGGTGTCTCCTCCACTCTCGTCCGCGCGAACCGCTTGCACGTTAAAGGGGGGGTGCCTGAGCATCGCGACTCAGGGCTCCTACTGGCTCTCCAGCCCTCACCCTCTGGCCTTGACCACGGCATCGCGACCTGGCATACCAGCGACGGCTGAGACTCGCTCGAGGGCCGGGACCCGAGGACGTAGAGCAGAAAGGGGAGCAAAGGCGAGAGGGGAGAGACACACGAGGACCTCGCCGAGCAACCTCGCGCCTGCCGATGCACGGACCCGGCGACACACCCGAGAGCGGCCCCTGATTCTCGAGATAAGTCATCACCCGAAAGCGCCAGCTACCGTGGAATCATCCCCGCACCTAATGCTATCCCGTGTTAGCGACGCCGCTCTCCTTTCTCACCAAACGACGGCTGCTTGGGCGCCAAAGGGGACCTCCTGAGCATCGCGACTCAGGGGCTCTTACCGGACTCCGGGTTGCTCACCTCCTGGCCTTAACCACGTCATCGCGACCTGGCATACCAGCGACGGCTGAAGCCGCCTTGGGAATGGGACCTGTCGGCGCAGAGCACCAAGCCCTCATGAGGTTCAAAAGGGAGGACTGAGCGAAGACGGAATGAGCAACTCGCACAATTCTACGACAAGGGTTGTATTAACAAAACAGGATCACAGGCACCTTACAAGCTCCCACGGGACGCGTTTTTTGATTCCTCGCAGGGAACATATCCTAAAGGGACACTAACTACGCGCGCCCCAGCAGAAGACGCCATCATCAACAGTGGGCCGTCAAGCACCGGCACCAACCCCATCCAGATCAGAGTCGGCGATGGCCTGACGAGCCCGCCTTGCTCTAGGAGCGGAGCCGGCTCGGGGGCTCGTAGCTGTCGTCGCTCGTCTCCGGAGTCGCGAAGAGCTTGCCGGAGTCGCTGGAACCTCCGACGCCTCCTTCGCCTGAGGAGCCGTCAAGGGAGCGGTCGGCGGGCCCGGTCCTCGCCGCAGCAGGACCCCGGCCACCTCTCCCGGGGTAGCACTCCAGCCGGCGCCCGCTTGCATCGAAGACCTTGAAGAGCATCACCGAAGCACCGTCGTAATCCAAGTGGATCGCGAAGACTCCCCTTGTCCTGCAAACCCGTCCAGCCCCGAGTCATGAAGACCTCGCCTGGGGCAACGACCGCGACCTCTGCCTCGGTCGCGAGGGTGCTGCAGCCGGCGTGCTGCAGCCAGAGCTCCAGGGGCTCCCCCTGCGGGATGATGGAGGTGAAGAAGGGAGGAAGGCGAATCCAAGACTGAAGACGAATGGCGACGTGGAGCACGAACTCTCGGGAGGAGCCCTTAGTGTGGACCCCAGGGGGACGACCCACACCTTCGTGACCCATCGGGCCGACGGCGGCGCCGCCCGTGGCGGTCAGCATCAGCTCCTTCAGGGCCCTCGACGTGGGCGTACAATGGAAGCGGGAACCCCGGCGGCGCCCGCTCGCACCAAGGCCTCGACACCACCTGAAGGGCCCCCTCGTCCGGGCCACGGGGGACGAGCCGTTTCTTCGGCGGGAGTGGGTCTGGTTCCTCTTGGGGAGCCTTTCCCTTCTCTACCGTCGAGAACCGGCGGATCAGAGCCATTGCAACAAGACAGAGCAAGGATCGGGAAGAAGGAGAAGCAAGAAGGGATGGACTGGAAGGGCGCGCGCTGTTTCATACTTAAAGCCGACGAAGGCCAACCGCCGACCTCCACGATCGCAGGTAATCATGACCCGCTTTGCATGCAGGGACTTGTCCAATCCATGCAGTTGCTGAGGCGCCATGGGGAAGTGGAGACGCCCACGTCCAGTCAACCGCCACACGGTGCCCAAGGCCGTAGGCTGTTAGGGCCCGCGGCGTTTCGCTCTTGCCCTTCCGCCTCCCTGCACGGCCAAGTCCGGGCGCGCCTTGGGCCCGAGGGCTACTGTCGGCATTCTGGGAACAGGGTCCCCAGACTTGCGTGCCTGTGGCCTGCGGCGTGGCTCAAAGGGGGGCCCAGCGCGGCCCATCTTCACCAACACAAACCCAAGACCCTCGCGAGGGGCCAAGCCCCGCGGGGCGGACGACGCGAAGCTTCCTCAGGCACGGCCTCATCAGGCTGGCTCACGAGGAGGCGGAGAGACCAAGGCGGGGTACCTCACGAGGTACCCGTGACGCAAGCCATGACGACCAAGGGCGCCAGGCGGGTGCCAGCCCGCGCAGCGTCCTCCTTTCCTCTTTGGTGCAAAGGGGGCAAGCGCAGCCGCGGAGTACCGAGGCATCAGGCAAAGGTTGCCATTTCAGTGCAACAAGACCAAGACCAGGAGGACTGCGAGAAGGAGGTCATCGTGGAGCCCAAGACGGCGTCACCACCAGAGCTTTGCGCAGGCGAAGACTACTTTTGTCAGGGTAGCTAGTACTAGTTGTCCCCCTTCAAATTAGCCCGCCATTGTTGGCTCCCTTCCCGCTCGATATTTGGGAAGAGGACCGGGGCCTCTATAAATAGGACCAGCCACCCACAGAGCAAAAGGGGGGTTCGGAAGGGTTCTGGAGAGGAAGTTCTTTAGAGAGGGGTTCGATCAGAGAGAGAGAAAGGTGGCTGAACTCCCCCCAGCAGTTCATCGCCCCAGCCAAGAATAGACCCTCGCGAGGCTGTTCTTCCTTGTATTGTTCATCATCATCAGCCCAAGAGGCAATCCACCACACCACACACTGGAGTAGGGTATTACACCACAACGGTGGCCCGAACCAGTATAAACCCTATGTCTCTTGTGTTGTTCTTTCCATAGTTTAGATCTTAGCGAGGCGGAGGGGTGCAGGTAGGTAGGAGGCAAAATCTCCGCGCGCCCCCCAGTGTTCGAACCTCAAGGGTCTGCCGGAACCCGAAATCCGACATCTAGTAACTTGGTGATATTGACTAGAGAACTCTGTCAATCACTATCTTATCTGGAAGATTAACTCCCACTTGATTCAAGCGATTGTAGTACCCAGACATTCTGAGTACATGCTACTAGCTGAGCTATTCTCCTCCATCTTGTAGGCAAAGTACTTGTCAGAGGTATCATACCTCTTAACACGGGCATGAGTCTGAAATCCCAATTTCAACTCTTGGAATATATCATATGCTCTGTGGCATTCAAAACGTTTTTGAAGTCCCAGTTCTAAGCCGTAAAGCATGGTGCACTAAACTATCAAGTAGTCATCATACCGAGCTTGCCAAACGTCCATAACATCTGCATCAGCTCCTGCAATAGGTCTGTCACCTAGCGGTGCATCAAGGACATAATTCTTCTGTGCAGCAACGAGGATAATCCTTAGATCATGGACCCAGACCGCATCATTGCTACTATCATCTTTCAACTTCTCTAGGAACATATCAAAAATAAAAATAGGGGAGCTACACGCGAGCTATTGATCTACAACATAGATATGCAAATACTATCAGGACTAAGTTCATAATAAATTAAGTTCAATTAATCATATTACTTAAGAACTCCCACTTAGATAGACATCCCTCGAGTCATCTAAATGATCACGTGATCCAAATCAACTAAACCATGTCCGTTCATCATGTGCGATGGAGTAGTTTTCAATGGTGAACATCAATATATAGATCATATCTACTATATGATTCACGTTCGACCTTTCGGTCTCAGTGTTCTGAGGCCATATCTGCATATTCTAGGCTCATCAAGTTTAACCCGAGTATTCTGCACGTGCAAAACTGGCTTGCACCCGGTGTATGTGATCGTAGAGCTTATCACACCCGATCATCATGTGGTGTCTCGGCACGATGAACTGTAGCAACGGTGCATACTCAGGGAGAACACTTATACCTTGAAATTTAGTGAGGGATCATCTTATAATGCTACCACCGTACTAAGCAAAATAAGATGCATAAAAGATAAACATCACATGCAATCAAAATATGTGACATGATATGGCCATCATCATCTTGTGCCTTTGGTCTCCATCTCCAAAGCACTGTCATGATCTCCATCATCACCGGCTTGACACCTTGATCTTCATCGTAGCGTCGTTGTCGTCTCGCCAACTATTGCTTCTACGAATATCGCTACCGCTTAGTGATAAAGTAAAGCAATTACATGGCGATTGCATTTCATACAATAAAGCGACAACCATAAGGCTCCTGCCAGTTGTCGATAACTTTTTGAAAACATGATCATCTCATACAACAATTTATATCTCATCACGTCTTGACCATATCACATCACAAAATGCCCTGCAAAAACAAGTTAGATGTCCTCTACTTTGTTGTTTCAAGTTTTACGTGGCTGCTACGGGCTTCTAGCAAGAACCATTCTTACCTATGCATCAAAACCACAATGATTTTTCGTAAAGTGTGTTGTTTTAACCTTCAACAAGGACCATCCATAGTCAAACTCAATTCAACTAAAGTGGGAGAAACAGACACCCGCCAGCCACCTGTGTGCAAAACACGTCGGTAGAACCGGTCTCTTGAACGTGGTCATGTAATGTTGGTCCGGGCCGCTTAATCCAACAATACCAATGTCGGTGTCAAAACCGGCAGATCTCGGGTAGGGGGTCCCGAACTGTGCGTCTAAGGATCGAAGGTAACAGGAGACAGGGACACGGTGTTTACCCAGGTTTGGGCCCTCTTGATGGAGGTAATACCCTGCGCCCTTCTTGATTGACTTTAATGAGTATAGGGGTTACAAGAGTTGATCTACCACGAGATCGTAATGGCTAAACCCTACATGTCTAGCATGTATGATTATGATTGCCTCCACAGACTAAAGCCTCCGGTTTATATAGACACCGGAGGGGGCTAGGGTTGTACAAAATCGGTTTACAGAGAAAGGAATCTTCATATCCGCACGCCAAGCTTGCCTTCCATGCCAAGGAGAGTCCCATTTGGACATGGGGGAAAGTCTTCCATCTTGTATCTTCATGGCCCATCAGTCCGGCCCACGTCACATAGCCCGGACGCCCGAGGACCCCGTAATCCAGGACTCCCTCATTAGCCGCCGAACTAGTCTTCAATGACGACGTGTCGGGTGCAAAAATTGTTTTCGGCATTGCAAGGCGGGTTCCTCCACCAAATACTTCAAAGCATCTGAACCGAAGGGCTATATTCGGCCCTTACATCTTCGATCTTGGTAAGGTGAATTTTTCGAACAGCTCGGTTTTACATTAAATGTCATACCCTTCGGCTTTTGTGCTTCCATCGCCTTAGCTTCCATGTGGAAAATCGAATACGAAGGGTCCAAGAATTTTTACAGATAACCCCCCGACAGCGTACGGAAGGTGTCTATTTAAGGAGATTAGATCTCACATGCCATTCCATACCAGGCGAAAATCCTTCAAACTGGCCACAAGAAACCATGCACTCATGGCCAGTGCTCCTAGTTCTTCCTCCCGCCCGCACGACCCTCAAAAAGGAGGTTGGGAGAGCTGCTCTATATCCCAGGCCCAGCTGACCAAGCTCCGGGTGCAGGGATATCTCCCCCCTGCGGATCTAGTCCCCGTTCGGGCGGGATTAACTTCTTTTACTGGCGAAGCCCTGGCAGAAAATTTCCGGAATCCATCAGAAGGGGAGCGAGTGTGCTTTATTTCCTTTATTTTAAGAGGCGTTGGACTCCCAATCCATCCTTTCCTCCAAGGTATCCTGGAGTACTACGGCCTCGAACTACACAATCTCACACCGGGCTCCATTCAGCATATCACGGGCTTCGTTGCTCTTTGGTAGCTGTTCTTAGGCTGTGAGGCCCATTTTGAGCTATGGAGGAAGCTTTTCTGCCTCGTCCCTTGCTCCCAAAAGGGATCCATATTTCAGGTGGGCGGAACCAAAGTATGGCGCATAGCCGGGACAGGATATCTATCCGGCACTCCGAAGAAGGCATCCGACGAGTGGCCCTCGAAGTGGTTTTATATTGAAGACGTCGTTCCCTCGGACCCAATCTGACGAGCCCTACCGGAATTTCCCAATGCCCTGTTAAAAAAGCGCCACGGCTGGCGCCCCCGGAGCCTTGAGGAGGAAGATAGTGTGAAGGTTAAGAAGTTAATGGACAAGATAAAAATACTCGCCCAATCCGGACTGTCCATAATTGAGGTCATGGTGATTTCCATAACGTGAGGTGTTCAGCCACTCCAATCCAGAGGACTCCCCATGTGGAACTACAATGGGGAGGATGATACATCTCGCTATGGGCGCAAGGGTCCGGACAACTTTGTTGCCTTTATAAAGGGGAGAAAGAAGAATACACTTGCCTTAAGTGCCAAGATGGCTTTTCCATGTACAACCCCCCCTAGGTGGGTAAGCTTTCAATCTAGAACCTCACTCAATCCTCTTCCTGAGTCACTACTAGTTGACCTTAACCCGACCACTTTTAATAGGAATGGAGGAAGGCCACCGCAGGGATCTATAGCCCCGCTCCGCAGCCGGAGGACCATATTCGGGACCTGGATCCCGGATTTGAGAAAGATTCGGATATATTCGTGGAGCTCAAGGAGGGGGCTTCTATCAAGCGAGCTATGACGGCACAGAAGTGGCCATTGAAGCCGATTACCCCGGCCTTCTTCCTTCTTCCCATGTAAGTATTAGGGAGCGTCCCCTCCAAAAGAGTTTTCCCATTGCGCCTCACCCACTGCATTGTCTCGTGCTTCAAAGGGGCGGCGCTCATCTCGTCACGCCGCATCGGGATCGTCCCTTAAGAAGGGACACCTACCCAGGGCAGGTCTTCGAAAAGAAAGGCGGACAGTGATACTTCCAAGCCCCTACCTTCATCAAAAAGGTACGGTTTTTAATACGCCCCATGGCAAACATACTGAACTGTGACGTTTTCTGTTGTACCATATTTCAGGGAGAGCATTCACCGGACTGTATCCGGAGACCTCGCCGGACATATGTCCACCAATCCGACCCCGGACCCTGCCTCTAAGGCTAGAGTTGATACGGGTGCAATGCCGGATTGTCCTCTCTCCGATGATTCGGATAATGTATCTGTCACCAACTCTGAAGTGGAGAATGCAGTGAACCATCGGCGCCGGAGGGCAGCTATGCGCGACCCTAACTTTACTGAAGAGGCATTCAATGCCTTCAGCTCGGCGGATACATACATCCGAGCTGCTCGGGATGGGCTTGCTGGAGCCACTTACCAGCTTACAAAGGATATGCGGGTAAGATCATTTTGTGTAGATTTAATAGTCATATACCAGTAGCCCCCGAGACTCGAAAAGACTTGAAGAAACTGATTTTAAGGATCCATGTATAATGAGGTACTCACGAAGAAGAACAACATGCTATCTCGGGAGCTGGAACAGTGTCGGACCCAGCTGACTGCTGTTACCGCCAAACTGGAGAAGTCCAAGGAGGCACCGACTGGCAATGTCCCCTTATATCCGGGAAGTATAATCATGTGCTAGTCATGTTTATGCGAATAAACACTGTTGCAATTTGCGATGGCAGGATCGTCGGATCAGCTGGAAGAGAAACTAAACGCCGCGCAGGCGGATAAAGAACATGTCGAAAGGCAAGAGGCCATTGGTCAACGTGTACTGACACGGACCAGGGGACGAGAAGAACAAGCTGCAGGATGCCAACATCCAGCTCGGCGAAGAGCTGAAAGACGTGCGAGCCCAGCTGGTGGACGCCTTCAAGGAGAATAGAAAGCTGAGAGGCGGCATATTCAGTATGCCTTTTCACTTACTGTCGTACAGTTCGCTGATGCGAATCCTAACAAGTTTATTTCTATAGGTGTGTTGACTGGGCGGCCTAAATAAGAGGTGTCTGGATTTCAAGGCGACCTGCTACAAGAGCTGTCCAAGGTGCATGAGCGAGCACGAAAGGCAATGCGAAACATCACTAAGGCTTTATGGCCAGCCGATTCTCCTCCAGGAAGTATTGAGGAACTCGTGAATTTATTCAAGGGAGCTCGGCGCCGTTTTGGGCTATGGAAGAGATCGACATGCCGAGAAGGTGCTCACGAAGCCTGGGCCATGGTAAAAACACGATACACCGGACTTGATCCAAATCATATGGCGCGGGTCAGACCTCGAGGATCCGATGGACAGGAAATTCCGGTCAGCTTAGTGTACGATCAAATGAAGGTGGCCGACAAGTTTTCACAACAGGATTGTAAACTAGACAACCTGTTAGAGGGTCTAGAGGAAGAAGAAGTTTTTGAGTCCAATTAGCAATGTACTTTTGTCGACAAACTTGTCTCCAGCCGAATTTGTAAAATGATTGTCATGGAAGACTTTCTGCTTCGACCTCCGAAAACCCTAGGTTTGGAGTGTTTCTGAATACTATACCATAGGTAAACACCAAAGTATGTTTGGAAATCAGGCAGT
This sequence comes from Triticum dicoccoides, assembly GCF_002162155.2. Taxonomy (NCBI): domain Eukaryota; kingdom Viridiplantae; phylum Streptophyta; class Magnoliopsida; order Poales; family Poaceae; genus Triticum; species Triticum dicoccoides. The sequence continues at coordinate 422,392,548 of NC_041382.1, forward strand.
CCAGTCATAGTTGCTTGAACAGACAAGTTGTATTCAAGGAGTTATGTTATATTACATTTGATTGTAAGAAACATCTTCCAGAGAGAATAGTTCCGTTAAGGGTTCCTCTCCCTGGGCCAGTATGTGGTTTTTTGTGCATACCGAAGCTATGATAGTAAAAAATCACAATACGTGTTATAGTCTGGGGGTTTTGTATTGGAACGAGGGAAGTTCGTCTTTTGTTCACCGACCAATCGTTCACTTAAGAACGCTAGCTTTCGGCTTCACCCGTCTGAGGTACACGTCCGGATAACCTGGCTGTAACAATCGCAGAGGTGCTCCCTTTATGCCCTAGCCAAACAAGCGAGAACGTATGGTATAAGCACAGGAGCCAGGCAACCCAGCTTGGCAAAAACTTAAGTCATAAAGGTGCATATAATGGCGAAGAAAAGACATATATATGAGTAGACGACACATATATACGGTGAGCTTGATGCTAAAAAAATAAGATTCTTGTGAAAAGAAGCCCCCAGGTATTGTGGGGTGTGTACATTTAAGGATGTATACCCCTCAGGTGTGTGGTTTATCCGAACACGAGCCAGAAGTCATATAGAAACGAGAAAAAGAAAACAGTGAAAGGGAGAAAAGAAGGAACGAGGAAAAAAGGTATATGTGCGGACTTAGGCATAGAATCTTCGGAGCTATGCAGCGTTCCATGGGTTTGGCTCCAAGCGATTGTCCGAAGCATTGCAAAAGTGATAGGCTCCTCCAGTTATGAAAGTGTGTTATATCGACTAGAGGGGGGTGAATAGGGGATTTTTATGAAATTCTTCACTGAGGAATTTGCCGGTGAGGAAATTCCTTCGCGAAGAACTACTAGCAGCGGAATAAGTACTCAAAAGTAAACATAACAGAATACAAGCATAGTCATCATGATGAAATGAAGACAGGCACAGAGTACAGGAAGCGTAATCACAGGATAACACAGGATGAAGACAAACAGATTGAAGAAATTAAACTGAGGAAATTGAGAAAGTCTTTAGTTAAAGTCTTCAAACACATATATGAACAAACACACAACACAGTTATGAGGAAATGAAAGAGTTGAGGAAATAGAACCAGTAAGCTTGGTGAAGACAATGATTTGGTAGACCAGTTCCAATTGCTGTCTTAGTTGTACGTCTGGTTGGAGCGGCTGAGTATTTAAACTCGAGGACACACAGTCCCGGACACCCAGTCCTGAACATGCAGCTCCGGACACCCAGTCCTCATCGTATTCTCCTTTAACTAAGGTCACACAGACCTCATACAATCACTCGTGGTAAGTCTTCAGGCGACTTCCAAACCTTCACAAACTTGGTCACTCGGCGATCCACAATTCCTCTTGGATGCTCTAGACCATGACGCCTAACCGTCTGGAAGAAGCACAGTCTTCAAAGGTAACAAGCGTCGGATCCACTCAGGATAAATATCTTCAGTGATGCTCAATCACTTGGGGTTTCTAGGTGTTTGGGTTTTGGGTTTTTGGTTTTTGGCTTTTCCTCACTTGATGATTTTCGCTCAAAGTCCTCAGAGGATGGGTTGCTCTCAAATGACAAGTGTCAGTTTCTCTCGGAGCAGCCAACCAGCTAGTGGTTGTAGGGGGCAACTATTTATAGCCTAGGGAGCAGCCCGACATGATAAGACATAAATGCCCTTCAATGATATGACCGTTAGGTGGATAGATATTTTGGGACAGCTGGCGCATAGCACAGCAACGGTCGGAATTTTGAGTAGCAAAATCCTCAGGGCTATCATGTTCCTCACTGTGTAGGCAATCCGCACTGGCGAATTCCTAACTCCTCAGTCAGGACAAATTCCTCAGAGACCAGAAGAACTTTGTCTCTGTCACTGAAGAAATTGACTGAACTATATGAGATTTCCAATGGCTTCACTCGAAGGGATTGGTAGGTGTAGGATTTTGAGTTGAGCATCACATGGAAATTTTTCCTTAGTATTTCCTCGACCCCCTTTAACAGTACGGTGTTTCCTATGACTCAAGAAAGAGAAAAACAAAACTATGAAAACGGAAGTCTTCAAGCTTCATATTCCTCGCATGAATATCAAGTCTTCACGGACACACCAATTTCTTCACTTTCAAAGTCTTCATGAAAGTCTTCAGAAATACCAAAATCTTCAGTCGAAGATATTCATTTTAAGGGTCGACTTTTCCTGTAAATATCAAACTCCTCATAGATTTATAGACCTGTGTACACTCACAAACGCATTAGTCCCTTAACCTATAAGTCTTCAATACACCAAAATCACTAAGGGGCACTAGATGCACTTACAATCTCCCCCTTTTTGGTGATTGATGACAATATAGGTTAAGTTTTCAATGGGGATAAACATATGAAGTGTAACTACTGATATTGAGGAATTTGATTGCAAGATATAGAAGAACTCCCCCTGAAGATGTGCATAGTGAGGAATTTGCCTTTGAAGCAATGCACACTTGAAGAGTTGAATCATGGGGATCTCCCCATATATCTTGTAATTCATACACGCATTTAACGTATAATATGAAGAATTTGAAATGCATGATGAAATATGGTGCCTGATGAAATTCAGCATGCGTGCAATAATATTAACGAGGAATAAGCATGCATAATAGTGCATCAAAAGTATCAGAGCACAGTGCATCAAAAGTACCAGAGCACCATCGGGTTTAAGATTACAACTCGATCCAATAAAGTTTCAGAAGAACGAGAGTTGTAACTTAGCAAATAAAAAAACACACATATAGTAGACCCGCTTGAAGACTAATTCATATTTCTCCCCCTTTGTCATCGAATGACCAAAAGGATCGAAAATGAGGACTAACGCCCCTGAAGATAATCATGTTGATGAAGGAGCGCCAGCGTTGTTGGGGTCATTTATTGATGTAGGGACTGCCGCAGTGTCGTCCAAATCTTCATGTTCATCAGTGTCGCGCGATGAAGAAAATGAGCTGGCCACCAGAGAAGGAACCTGGACCTTCTTGAATTTCTTCGGGGGAGGTGCAGACCAGTCAAAATCTTCTTTGAGACCCATGTTCTTCAGATCTTCACCATACAGATGTGACAGGATTGCCCAGGTGCGACTGAAGACTTGATGGAGGTAGTAGTGGTTTTTCTGCACTGCATTGTGTGTGGCAGTCATGTTGTGAAGAATTGAACCAAACTGACGCTTAACCCATTTGTGATTTCGATCCACCTTCTGGTGAAGACTAAGCAGAAGTTCACGGTCAGTCATCACGCGCGGAGCAGTGGCTTGAGGAGTGGACTTAAGTGCATTGGCAAAGTCATGTGTGGCAGAGTCATCATTGGTGGAATAAGATGCAGCTTTGTGAAACTAACCATCCAATGGACGAATGCCTTCATCTATTACAGCTGGTGCCTTGCCCTTTCCATCAACTGAGGAATATGTCTGCTTGAGGACTTCAATTGGGGCAAGTAGCTGAGGTGATTCTGGAAATCAGCTTTGTAGTTGAGTGAAGACCTTGTTCTGAGGAATCTCATAACCCAAGGTGCATAAGGCTTCAGCTCAAACAGAGACAGTGCAACATTGGCCATAGTCCTCATGAAGAAATCGTGATAATTGACAGGAATGCCATGAACGATGTTGAATACCAGATTCTTCATGATGCCAACAATCTCCTCATCAGATGAGTCGTGGCCTTTGATAGGACTGATTGTCCTCGTAAGAATATGATAGACAGTTCTGGGCACGTACAGCAATTCCTTCACGAGGAATTTGGTTCGTGGTGCCTGACCTAGTTTCAAAGGCTTCATCAGCACTTGCATGTAATGATGTGTGAGCTCAGTTCACTGTAGATGCAGCGAGCTTCTTCAAGGGGAGGACTGAGTGGTAGAGCACGAAGCAATTCAAAGGCTGGTGCAGTGTAGTGAGTGTTTTCAGACATCCAGTCCAGCACCCATGAATTCACATCTTCAGCATCTCCGGTGATGTGCAGTGTTGCATAGAATTGAAGAATCAGTTCTTCATTCCAATCGCAGATGTCAGAGAAAAAGTTGAGCAGTCCAGCATCATGAAGAACACTGAGGACTGGTGCGAAGCACGGTAGAGATTCCATATCCACGTGAGGAATATGCTCATGGTAGAAGATTTTCTCCTTGTTGAACAGCACTGAGGAATAGAAATTTGCTTGACTGGCAGTCCAGAAACGCCTCTTCCTAATGCGAGCAGAGTCATATGGGTTGTAATCTTTGAAGAATACGTGCTCGCCGAAGAAATCATCAGCCTTGAACTTTTGCTTGCGTGAGAAAGGATCCTTTGGCTTCGGCAGAGGAGGGTCAGTGAGTTGCATCACGACCTCAGGAATCTCAATCGCAGGTTCTTCAGGCTGAGGAATTTCTGGTTCCTCCTCACTGGCAGTCTGCGTCGTTGGTTGTTCAGCAGCAGCAGTTTCTTCAGCGCTAGTGGCTGGAATTTCCTCATGGACAGATGCAGTGGGATGAGTTTCTTCAGAGCCCATGTGAACAGTTTGTGTGGGGGACTGAGGAATTTGCTGTAGAGGGGTGAACATTGGAGAGTTTGGATGCTGACTTTCCCAGAATTCATCACTGATTACGGCTGTGGAGCAGCCAATGTCCACATCTTCATCTTCCATTTCTTCAACGCCAGCCTTTTCAGCTATGAACAGAGGCATAGGCGAGGAGATGATAGGTGTTGAAGGGATCTCATCCACTTCAATTTCTTCATCCAACGGTTCAGATGAAGCAGCGGAAGGAGTTTCTTCATCAGATTCGCTAGGTATCACATATTCTTCATCAAAAGGAACAAGGTCCTTTGATGGCCTGGTTGAGATGGGAACAACATCAATCGGATTTGCAAATGAACTTGTCATAGGCTTCATTTTCTTCTGAGTTGAAGAATCTGAAGCAGCTGATGCTTTCCTTTTCTTCACTTCAGCACGCTCTGCAGCCTTGATCTTCTTCACATATGATGAAAATGGAAGGATTGGAGTTGAAGTTGGTGCAGGAGCAGCTGAGGAATCTGGTTGATTTTCTTCAGGCACAACTGATGCAGTTGCCCTGAGTTCTTCAGTTTCTTCACGCACACCACTAGTGGGTGCCCTGGCAATTTCTTCAGCGGCTGGAATGCAGTCATCAGCCCTAGACCTCACATTATCTTCAGCAGCCTGATTGTCATCAGCGGTGCTGGCATTTTCTTTAGTAGGCTGAGCAGATGCTTCAGCCTGAGGAATTTCCTGTTGCGTTGGGGCTGCAACATTGGAAGTGAAGTTATTCGCAAGTTTCACAAAACGAACCTTAGCTCCAAGCCAATCAGAGCGATATGCGTCAAAGTTATCACTTAGTTTCTTAATCTCAGTCTGAATAGTGACAAGTTCTTCAGTTGTCATAGAGACAACGTTTTTCTTCAGATAGCGCTCTTTCTTGTACTGCGCTTTCTTGATCTGCCTGGCCTTCTCAAATTTCCACTTTTCTTCTTGAATGAAGTGGGTCAGCATGTGACTCTGGCCCGGAGTCAGCTTGAAGTCAGACAAGGGAATGTTGGGGTCCTTGTGCCAATTATCAATGTAGTCGAGGATCATCTTGGGATCCAAAAGCAGTGGCACTTCTGATCCTTTGGCTCTAGCGGCCCTGACTTGCCTGTCTCTGATGATTTCTGCAAGTTCATCATCATCAGCTTCGTCTTCATCAGACGGCACTTGGAAAGCGACTTGCTTCTTTTGAGGACTTGGGCGAGGACCTCGTCCAGCAGTGGCCTTTGTCTTCAGCAGTGAGGGGCCAGCTAAGGAACTTGGTGCAGCTGAGGAACTAGCTGAGACACCTGAGGCAATGGAGATGTCGGCAGTCCTTTGGCACGAAGCGAGATGCACAGGTGCTGAGGATTTGGTCGGAACAACTGAAGGCTTTGGCGGAGGAGCTGAGGACTTTGGAGGAACAGGAGCAGCATGAGGAATTGGTCGTGAGGGCTTTGATGATTCTGGCCGTGAGGGCATTGCTGAGGAACTTGGCCTGCGTGCAGGCTTCTTAGACATAGCCTTCTTTGGCTTGACAGCAGAGGCAGCAGCAGCGGCAGAGTCTTCATTGAATTTCCTCACTGCTTCTCTGGCTTGCTTAGCCAACTTGGTTTGGCGCTTGGCCCATTCATCAGGATAGTCCTCACCGCGCTTGAGGCTGGTGGGATCTGCTATTTCGCCAGGTGCCAATGGAGCTCTTGGGCATGGAGGATTGAGTGCGAATTTCTTCATGTACTTAGGAGTGACATATCTGTACTCCCTCCATTCTCTTGCCCATCTCCTCTCTATCCTCTGTTTGCGCACTTTGCGCTCATTCTTGGTTTCCTCAGTAGGTGTGCAGTACCCAGCATATATGTCATCAGGGATCTCAAACATTGTATTTACCTCAGGCCTCTTTCCTCCCTTCTGTGGCCTTTTACCATCAGTCATATGCGTTCAGTTGATGAGAACCTAGTGATTCAGCAGCTGACATGTGTACCTGTGAACAGAGTATAGTTGCGAGGAATTTGGAGAGGTCATATGCGTTCTCAGAAGGTTTTTCAAAAACAACAAGTTTGAGGAATTTGACCAGATGAGTCTTGAAGATTTTCACTAAGCATTCTTTGTCTTAGGTTCCAGAGTTGTATAGATCGAAGATCCACACAATTGAGGAATCTTGAAGAAAAATGATGCTTAGAGAAACGAATCAAGAATAGATGACTTGTGAGGTGTTCAGTGTGTGAAGATATGAAGAAAAACACTTTTGAAGATTTTGTAGATAATCATTCGAATCAACGAGGGTAGTAAAAGTAACTTTTAATTACCCTGGATGAAGAACACGACGAACAGTGAAGTGAAGAGGTGAAGTTCATTTGTGCAGATCTTCCACGCCCTAACTTGGCGGAGGAAGACGGCTACGGCGGCGGCGGAGAAAAGATTTCCGCGGTCGGCGCGAGTACGTCGGTGACAAGGTCAAGGCAGTGAAGCTCTTCCTCAACGGCGGCGATGAAGTAGCGGCGGCGCTAGGGTTTGAGAAGCTCGAGCTGGAGAGAGACGTCGAGCGGAGTAAAAGAAGTGAGGAAGGGAAAGAGGGGTATTTATAGCCACGGTGAAAAACTGCTCGCGCGAAGAAATTGGACGAACGTGCCCCTGACCCTTCTCATTCGCATGACATGCGTCGCCCACGTAGTGAGAGGTGGAGATCGTGTTAGATCGTGGGTGAGTGGATAAGTGTATCGTGGGATGCGGAACGGTTTGAGCGGCAAAGCTGAAAATTTGGATAAGATAGGTTTTAAAGTTCCGTTCGCAATTTCTTCAGCTGACAAGGACACAGTGAAGATTTTGAACGAGTTTCAAATAGAACGCACATGAAGAATTTGTGAACAGGTTGGGTTGAGTAAAGCATAGAGGGGAAGGGTCCGATCACATTCACTTAGCAGAAAACCAACTTGAAGAAATAGCAATAAGTGAATGTTGTAGAGGACATAAACTCATATATATATATAGCCAATGAAGAAAAACGACGGAACCAGTGAAGACTATGCAAAGTTGAAGAATATGAATAATTTGAGGAATTTCAACTTTTAGTGGTGGCGTGACCCACCGTATAAGAATGATGATTTCAGACACCGCGTACAATTATCGTAGGGTTCTGAGAATCAAATTCTTCATTAATTTCTTCACACTAAGAGTGTCATTCTTCATTGATTGAAGAAAAACGTTTCTTCATGTGTTGCACATCTAAGTCATCAATTTTGCATAAGTGTTAGGATGAGTGTCCTTTTCAAAGAACATTCGAAGATTCTAGGATATTTAGCTCACACCGCAACTTTCTAAATCTCTTCTCATCCAAGGGCTTTGTGAAGATATCGGCTAGCTGTTCTTCAGTCTTCACATGCTCAATTGAAATGTCGCCCTTCAACACATGATCACAAAGAAAATGATGACGAATCTAAATGTGCTTTGTCTTCGAGTGCTGAACTGGGTTGTGAGCAATCTTGATGGCATTCTCATTGTCACAGAAGAGAGGCACATTCTTCATGTTGACGCTGTAGTCCTTGAGAGTTTGCTTCATCCATAGCAATTGGGCACAACAAGAACCAGCGCCAATGTACTCAGCTTCAGCAGTAGATAGTGATATGCAGTTCTGTTTCTTTGAGGACCAATAGACCAAAGATCGTCCGACGAAATGACATGTACCAGATGTTGACTTGCGATCCACACGATCACCAGCATAATCAGAGTCAGAATATCCAACAAGATCAAAAGCCGAGCCCTTGGGGTACCATAATCCAAGTGTTGGTGTGTGAGCTAGATATCGAAGAATATGCTTCACAGCCTTATGGTGTGATTCCTTCGGTGTAGCTTGAAATCGGGCACACATGCAAACACTAAGCATTATATCTAGCCTAGATGCACATAAGTACAATAAGGAACCTATCATGGAGCGGTATACCTTATGATTGAAGTCAATACCATTTTCATCAATGCACAGATGGCCATTTGTGGGCATAGGAATTTTGACGCCTTTGCAATCTTGCATGCCGAATTTCCTCAGTACATCCTTGAGGTATTTCTCCTGAGATATGAATATGCCATTGTGTTGTTGACAAATTTGAAGACCTAAGAAGAATTTCAACTCTCCCATCCTAGACATTTGATATTCTTCACTCATCATATAGGCAAATTCATCACTATAACATTGGTCAGTACAGCCAAAGATAATATCATCAACATATATTTGGCACACAAACAATTCACCATCATAAGATTTAGTGAAAAGAGTAGGGTCGAGTGAACCGGGTTTGAAGCCTTTCTTCATGAGGAGTTCCTTCAAGGTATCATACCAAGCCCGTGGGGCCTGCTTGAGGCCATAGAGGGCCTTGTTGAGTCTGAAGACTTTGTCAGGATTCTTTGGATCTTCAAAAATTAGGGGTTGAGCAACATATACTTCTTCCTCAAGCTTACCATTGAGGAATGCACTTTTCACATCCATTTGATATAAAGAGATATCATGATGGTTAGCATAAGCAAGTAATATGCGAATAGCCTCAAGTCTAGAAACATGTGCAAAAGTTTCATCGAAATCAGTTCCTTCAACCTGTGTGTAGCCTTGAGCTACAAGTCGTGCCTTATTCCTCACCACAAGGCCATTTTCATCTTGCTTGTTGTGGTAGATCCACTTTGTGCCAATGATATTGTGCTTGCGAGGATCTGGACGTTTGACCAGTTCCCAAACATTGTTGAGCTTGAACTGATGTAATTCTTCTTGCATGGCCTGAATCCACTCAGGCTCCAGAAATGCTTCATCTACCTTAGTGGGCTCTGTAATAGAGACAAAAGTATACTGCCCACAAAAGTTAGACAAATGTGAAGCTTTTGAGCGTGTGAGAGGACCTGGTGCTTTGATGTCATTGATGATCTTTTCAACTTGCACTTCTTTTGCAATGCGAGGATGAGCTGGTTGTCGTTGAAGAGTTTGATCATCGTTTTCTTCAGCACCATTTTCTTTAGCATTTTCTTCAGGTGCATTAGCTCGACGTTCTTCATGTTCTGGAATGAATTCTTTAGCAGATTCTTCAGTAGGAATGACATCCTCAGTAGCCTTGAACTTGATAGTTTCCTCAGGTGCTGGTTCATCTATCACAGTAGGTAGGTGCTCTCTTTGTGAGCCATTAGTTTCATCGAACCGCACATCTACAGTTTCAATAACTTTGTGAAGAACATTGTTGAAGACTCTGTAGGTGTGCGAGTCCTTTCCGTAACCAAGCATAAAACCTTCATGTGCTTTCGGTGCAAATTTTGAGTTGTGATGAGGATCTCTAATCCAACATTTAGCACCGAAGACTTTGAAATAACTTACATTGGCTTTCTTATCAGTGAGGAGTTCATAGGCAGTCTTTTTGAAGAATTTGTGAAGATATAATCTGTTGATGATGTGGCACGCAGTATCAATTGCCTCAGTACAGAAACGACAAGGCGTTTTGTATTCATCAAGCATAGTGCAAGCCATCTCAGCAAGAGTCATGTTCTTGCGCTCCACGACGCCATTCTGCTGAGGAGTGTAGGGAGCAGATAACTCATGAGTAATACCAAGTTCATCAAGATAGTCATCGAGACCAGAATTCTTGAACTCAGTGCCATTGTCACTTCTGATGTGCTTGATCTTCACACCGAAGTTGGTTGAAGCCCTCGAGGAAAATCGTTTGAAGACTTCCTGCACTTCATGTTTGTAAGTAACAAGGTGTACCCATGTATAGCGAGAATAATCATCAACAATAACAAAGCCATATTGAGATGCTTCATTTGAAATAGCAGAATAATGATTAGGACCAAAGAGATCCATGTGAAGCAATTCAAACGGGCGAGTGGTGGTCATGATAGTCTTCGCTGGATGCTTGGCCTTCATCATCTTCCCAGCTTCACAGGCTCCGCATAGGTGATCCTTGAGGAATTTGACATTCTCGATGCCAATGACAAGCTTCTTCTTTGCAAGCGTGTGCAAATTCCTCATGCCTGCATGACCAAGTCGTCGATGCCAGAGCCAGCCTTCTGAAGCTTTTGCAAGTAAGCACACGGCTGGTTGTGGTCCTGTAGAGAAATCAACAATATACAGGTCTCCTCTCCTAAAGCCTTTGAAGACTTTGGAATTGTCAACTTCCATAACCACAACACAACGGTACTTGCCAAAGACAACAACCATATCAAGATCACAAAGCATTGAGACAGACATAAGGTTGTATCCTAAGGACTCAACAAGCATGACTTTGTCCATGTGTCGATCCTTTGTAATCGCAACCTTACCTAGACCCAATACCTGAATTTTTCCTTTGTCAGCAAAGATGATATGCTTCAGATGCGACGGAGATAATGGAGCATCCATCAATAGATTCTTGTCACCAGTCATGTGGTTTGTACATTCCACTATCGAGGACCCACTCAGTGGCTTTGGGTTGATCATCCTGTAGATAAATTAGTGCAGCTTACAAACTCATATACTTCATCAGTGAAGAATATGACATCAATTCATCAGATAAATTTCATCAAGTAAAAGAACTGACAAAGCAATATGAGGACGTGAGAAATGAAAGTTCATTTCTTCATGATTAGCCTGCGTCCTATCAGGCATGCTCAGGTCTCCAGCAAATTCTTCAGACGATTACGTGCGTCTGGAGACCTGACCCTGCAGAAGAGATTAGTTCTTTTTCTTCACCACCCACATCTGAAGGGGTGGAAAAGAGTTCGTCATTCTGCGAGCTCCATACGAGAAGGATGGCATAGAAGCCAGTCCATTTCGTTTCACATAAGAGGGGTTAGAGTAAGCATAAGAGTATGTAGAGAAATTCTTCGAGGACTTATGAACATAATGATTTGAAGAATAATGCACATATCCATAATCCTTAGATCTTCCCTGCGAAACAGACGGGTTAGCACGATGATGTTCATATGAGGACTTTGATCCATATGAGGAATTTGGTCCATATGAAGAATTTGATCTGGGGTTCCTATTCTTCACAGGTGGCGTCATGATGACATTCACCTGAAGATTTTCAAGGCATCTTTTGGGAACCCAGATTTTCTTCATAGGGGAGCCGTTCCTGCAGTTAGTGCCAACATATTTAGAGAATACTTCACCATTCTGATTTTTGAATAGCTTATAGTTGGAGTCAGCTGACTCATCATCAGAATGAGGAGATTCACATGCAAATCCAGATAAGTTAGATGGATCAACTGGAGGTCCCTTTGCAGCAACCCATGTAGTTTTGGGGTACTGCTCAGGCTTCCAATATGTACCATCAGCATTGAGTTTCCTCTCAAAGGCGATACTCTCTTTCCTAGGGTTCCTGTTGAGGATCTGCTTTTTAAGCACATCACAAAGAGCCTGATGCCCTTTGAGGCTTTTGTACATGCCTGTCGTGTACAATTCCTTCAACCCTGCATCGTTAGTGATACTAGCAATGTCCTTAGATGAGGAATTAGTGATAGCAGAGGCATGTGAAGAATTTGAAACATTAGCAGCATTTGAACATTCAGGTGAAGAATTAGCAGATTCACGTTCAATGCACTTCAAGCATGGAGGAACAAATTCTTCCTGAGAAGCGCTGATTTGTTGAGCAAGTAATGAATCGTGCTCCTTCTGAAGATCCTCATAACTCACTCTTAGCTTCTCAAGATCTTGCTTTCTTTGAAGAAATTCATAAGAAAGCTTCTCATGATCCGATAAGAGAGTGTTATGATGACTTTGAAGTTTGTCAAGCTTGGACTGAAGTCTCTGAAGATTTTCAGTCAAAGTTTTAGTGCGATCGATTTCTTCACCCAACATATCATCACTTTTATTTAGCATGATTTGAACCTTTTCTAAACCCTTTGTTGTTTTATAGAAATCTTGGCAAGTTTAGAATAGCTGGGCTTAAGGTTTTCATCAGATTCATTCTCACTTGATTCAAAGGAGGTATATTTGAGTACCTTGGCACCCTTTGCCATGAAGCAATAGGTGGGAGCGTAGTCACCATCGCTTTCATCAGCCTTGATGGTGAGGTCATTTTCTTCAGTGTTGAAGATAGACTTGCTGAAGAATGCAGTAGCGAGAGCTAGGCTCGCCACTCCGGATTCAGATTCCTCAGATGTCTCCTCTTCCTCATTTTCTTCAGATTCAGCCTCAGAGTCCATTCCCTTGACAATGAATGCCCTAGCCTTCTTGGAGCTACTCTTCTTGTGATATGAAGACTTTGAGGATTTTGATGATGAAGATTTTGTGGATTTCGTATTTTTCTTCGCATCATCAGAACTGTAATCCTTGTATTTCTTCTTCTTTGATTCCTTTTCCCACTGAGGACAATCTTGAATGAAATGTCCAGGTTTCTTGCATTTGTGACAGAGCCTCTTCTTGTAGTCACTGGATGAGGAATCATTGCTCCTTGAGGATCTTCCAAGACGACCACGTCTTGAGAACTTTTGGAACTTCTTCACGAGCAAAGCCAGATCATGGCTCAGTTCTTCAGGATCACCAAGGCTGCTATCAGAGTCTTCATCTTCGGACTCAGATACTGCCTTGGCCTTTAGTGCACGTGATCTGCCATAGCTCGAACCATAGAGATCTCTCTTTTCAGCAAGTTGGAACTCATGAGTATTTAGCCTCTCGAGAATATCAGCGGGATCAAGTGACTTGTAATCAGCACGTTCTTGTATCATCAATGCCAGAGTGTCAAATGAGGAATCAAGCGATCTCAGCAATTTCTTCACCACCTCATGATCGGTGATGTCCGTGGCACCAAGTGCTTGAAGCTCATTTGAGATGTCAGTGAGGCGATCGAAGGTTTGTTGAACATTTTTGTTGTCGAGTCTTTTGAAGCGGTTGAAGAGATTGCGAAGAACATCAACTCGAGAGTCACGCTGAGTTGAGATTCCTTCATTCACTTTGGACAACCTGTCCCAGATAAGCTTTGCTGTTTCCAAAGCACTCACTCTGCCATACTGTCCTTTGCTCAGATGGCCACATAAGATATTCTTCACTTGAGAGTCGAGTTGCTTGAATCTCTTCACATTAGCAACATTCAGAGAAGGTGTGACTGAGGGAACACCATTTTCCACAACATACCAGAGATCGTTATCAATTGCTTCAAGATGCATTCGCATCTTATTCTTCCAGTAGGGGTAGTCCGTCCCATCAAAGGTAGGATACCCAGCAGAGACCTTGATCATACCTGCGGTCGACATAACTAAAACTCTAGGCGGTTAAACCAAAATCACATAGAAAAAGGGAGTACCTTGCTCTGATACCAATTGAAAGTGTGTTATATCGACTAGAGGGGGGGTGAATAGGCGATTTTTATGAAATTCTTCACTGAGGAATTTGCCGGTGAGGAAATTCCTTAGCAAAGAACTACTAGCAGCGGAATAAATACTCAAAAGTAAACATAACAGAATACAAGCATAGTCATCATGATGAAATGAAGACAGGCACAGAGTACAGGAAGCGTAATCATAGGATAACACAGGCTGAAGACAAACAGACTGAAGAAATTAAACTGAGGAAATTGAGAAAGTCTTCAGTCAAAGTCTTCAAACACAGATATGAACAAACACACAACACAGTTATGAGGAAATGAAAGAGTTGAGGAAATAGAACCAGTAAGCTTGGTGAAGACAATGATTTGGTAGACCGGTTCCAACTGTTGTCTCAGTTGTACGTCTTGTTGGAGCGGCTGAGTATTTAAACTCGAGGACACACAGTCCCGGACACCCAGTCCTGAACACGCAGCTCAGGACACCCAGTCCTCACTGTATTCTCCTTGAACTAAGGTCACATAGACCTCGTCCAATCACTCGTGGTAAGTCTTCAGGCGACTTCCAAACCTTCACAAACTTGGTCACTCGGCGATCCACAATTCCTCTTGGATGCTCTAGACCATGACGCCTAACCGTCTGGAAGAAGCACAGTCTTCAAAGGTAACAAGCGTCAGATCCACTCAGGATCAATCTCTTCAGTGATTCTCAATCACTTGGGGTTTGTAGGTGTTTGGGTTTTGGGTTTTTGGTTTTTCCTCACTTGATGATTTTCGCTCAAAGTCCTCAAAGGATGGGTTGCTCTCAAATGACAAGTGTCAGTTTCTCTCGGAGCAGCCAACCAGCTAGTGGTTGTAGGGGGCGGCTATTTATAGCCTAGGGAGCAGCCCGACATGATAAGACATAAATGCCCTTCAATGATATGACCGTTAGGTGGATAGACATTTTGGGACAGCTGGCGCATAGCACAGCAACGGTCGAAATTTTGAGTAGCAAAATCCTCAGGGCTATCATGTTCCTCACTGTGTAGGCAATCCGCACTGGCGAATTCCTAACTCCTCAGTCAGGACAAATTCCTCAGAGACCAGAAGAACTATGTCTCTGTCACTGAAGAAATTGACTGAACTGTATGAGATTTCCAATGGCTTCACTCGAAGGGATTGGTAGGTGTAGGATTTTGAGTTCAGTATCACATGGAAATTTTTCCTTAGTATTTCCTTGACCCCCTTTAACAGTACGGTGTTTCCTATGACTCAAGAAAGAGAAAAACAAAACTATGAAAACGGAAGTCTTCAAGCATCATATTCCTCGCATGAATATGAAGTCTTCACGGACACACCAATTTCTTCACTTTCAAAGTCTTCAGAAATACCAAAATCTTCAGTCAAAGATATTCATTTTTAGGGGTCGACTTTTCCTGTAAATATCAAACTCCTCATAGATTTATAGACCTGTGTACACTCACAAACGCATTAGTCCCTTAACCTATAATTCTTCAATACACCAAAATCACTAAGGGGCACTAGATGCACTTACAAGTTAGAACTTCATCTATAATGAAGGGACCCTCCCATTTGGGCTTGACCTTGACCTTTTTCTTCTCTGGTAGGTGTAGAACAAGTTCACTGACATTGTAAGTCTTTGCTCGTACTTCTCTGCTTTCATGTCGCCGAGCCTGCTGTTGATAGAATGCGGAACGGACCTTCGCGACATCACGCTCCTCCTCCAGGTCATCCAAGTCGTCCTGCCGATCGAGCTCGGCTTCTCTCTCTTCGTACATGCGCACTCGAGGTGAGTCATGAATAATGCCGCAAGGCAAGACCGCCTCTGCACCGTACACCATGAAAAAAGGTGTATATCCGGTCGTGCGATTGGGCGTGGTCCGCAGCCCCCAGAGTACGGAATCAAGTTCCTCGACCCAGTGTTTGTCTGACTCTTGCAAAGATCACACTAGTCTAGGTTTGATGCCGCTCATTATCATGACGTTAGCCCGCTCGACCTGACTGTTTGTCTGAGGGTGATATATGGAGGCGTAATCGAGCTTGATGCCCAAATTGGCACATGATACGTCTCCAACGTATCTATAATTTTTGATTGCTCCATGCTATATTATCTACTATTTTGGACTATATTGGGCTTTATTTTCCACTTTTATATTATTTTTGGGACTAACCTATTAACCGGAGGCCCATCCCAGAATTGATGTTTTTGCCTATTTCAGTGTTTCGGATAAACAGAATATCAAACGGAGTCCAAACGGAATAAAATCTTCGGGAACGTGATTTTCTCACCGAACGTGATCCAGGAGACTTGGACCCTACTCCAGGGGGTCAAAGAGGAGGTCACGAGGGTGGGGGTGCCCCCCCTAGGGCGCGCCCCCTGCCTCGTGGGCCCCTCGGTGCTCCACCGACGTACTTCTTCCTCCTATATATACACACGTACCCCCAAACGATCAGAACAGGAGCCAAAAACCTAATTCCACCGCCACAACTTTCTGTATCCACGAGATCCCATCTTGGGGCCTGTTTCGGAGCTCCGCCGGAAGAGGGCCGTCATCACGGAGGGCTTCTACATCATCATAGCCTCTCCGATGAAGTGTGAGTAGTTTACCTCAGACCTTCGGGTCCATAGTTAGTAGCTAGATGGCTTCTTCTCTCTCTTTGAATCTCAATACAAAGTTCTCCCCCTCTCTTGTGGAGATCTATTCGATGTAATCTTCTTTTTGTGGTGTGTTTGTTGAGATCGATGAATTGTGGGTTTATGATCAAGTCTATCTATGAATAATATTTGAATCTTCTCTGAATTCTTTTATGTATGATTGGTTATCTTTGCAAGTCTCTTCGAATTATCCGTTTGGTTTGGCCAACTAGATTGGTAGTTCTTGGCATGGGAGAAGTGCTTAGCTTTGGGTTCGATCTTGCGGTGTCCTTACCCAGTGACAGAAGGGGCAGCAAGGCACGTATTGTATCGTTTCCATCGAGGATAACAATATGGGGTTTATTTCATATTGCATGAATTTATCTCTCTACATCATGTCATCTTGCTTAAGGCGTTACTCTGTTTTTAACTTAATACTATAGATGCATGCTGGATAGCGGTCGATGAGTGGAGTAATAGTTGTAGATGCAGAATCGTTTCGATCTACTTGTCATGGACGTGATACCTATATACATTATCATGCCTAGATATTCTCATAACTATGCTCAATTCTGCCAATTGCTCAACAGTAATTTGTTCACCCACCGTAGAATACTTATGCTCTTGAGAGAAGCCATTAGTGAAACCTATGGCCCTCGGGTCTATTCTCATCATATCAATCTCCATCACTTTAATCTTGCTTTGCTTTTTTTACTTTGCTTTTACTTTTTACTTTGAATCTTTATACCAAAAATACCAAAAATATTATATCTATCAGATCTCACTCTTGTAAGTGACCGTGAAGGGATTGACAACCCCTAGTCGCGTTGGTTGCGAGTAGCTATCGCTTTGTGCAGGTACAAGGGACTTGAGCGTGGCCTCCTACTGGATTGATACCTTGGTTCTCAAAAACTGAGGGAAATACTTACGCTACTCTGCTGCATCATCCCTTCCTCTTCGGGGAAAACCAACGCAAGCTCAAGATGTGGCAAGAAGGATTTCTGGCACCGTTGCCGGGGAGTCTATGCAAAAAGTCAACATACCAAGTACCCATCACAATCCCTATCTCTCGCATTACATTATTTGCCATTTGCCTCTCGTTTTCCTCTCCCCCCAATTCACCCTTGCCGTTTTATTCACCCTCTCTCTCTCTATCCACCCTCTCTATTTGCCTCTTTTGCCTGCTTGCTTTTTGTTTGCTTGTGTGCTAGTTTGCTTGTTTGTCGCGATGGCTCAACCGAGATTTGGTGATCCTCACCTTAAAAGGTTAGAGGAGATCGAATCCAACGTTCGGAAGTTTATGGTTTTGCAATTTGAGCATAATAATTTCTTTGGAAATGAGCTTAAGGAACAAAAAAGTTTTATGAGTTATATGAATAAAGAGCTTGATGATATGTCTAAAGAATTTGAGGGTATAAGATCCCAAATTGCTCGTCTAGAAAAGATGACTGCTGAAATTTCGGATATGCAAGCCACCTTAGTCAATAAGATGGCCGCTAAACCGAATTCCTATGAAAATCAAGATGAAGATCTAAAAGTTATTGATGTGTCCCCTATTAAATCTTTGTTTTGCAATATGAATCTTGATGAAACTGAATATGATCTTCCTTTACCTAGAAGGGGTTCTAAAAATTCGGAGTATTTAGATCTTAATGATGAAATTGATGAAAGTGGGATTGAAAGAAATAAAAATCTAGATGTTGCTAAACCCACTATATTGGATTTCAAGGAATTTAATTATGAAAGTTGTTATTTAATTGATTGTATTTCCTTGTTGCAATCTGTGCTAAATTCTCCACATGCTTATAGTCAAAATAAAGCCTTCACCGAACATATTGTTGATGCCTTGATGCAATCTTATGAAGAAAAACTTGAGTTGAAAGTTTATATCCCTAGAAAACTCTATGATGAGTGGGAACCAACTATTAAAATTAAAATTAAAGATTATGAGTTTTATGCTTTGTGTGATTTGGGTGCTAGTGTCTCTACTATTCCCAAGACTTTGTGTGATTTACTAGATTTCCGTAATTTTGATGATTGCTCTCTAAACTTGCATCTTGCGGATTCCACTATTAAGAAACCTATGGGAAGAATTAATGATGTTCTTATTGTTGCAAATAGGAATTATGTGCCCGTAGATTTCATTGTTCTTGATATAGATTGCAATCCTTCTTGCCCTATTATTCTTGATAGACCTTTCCTTAGAACGGTTGGTGCGATTATCGATATGAAGGAAGGGAATATTAGATTTCAATTTCCATCAAAAAAGGGAATGGACCACTTTCCAAGAAAGAAAATAAAATTACCATATGAAACTATCATGAGAGCCACTTATGGATTGCCTACCAAAGATGGCAATCCCTAGATCTATCCTCGCTTTTATACCTAGCTAGGGGCGTTAAACGATAGCGCTTGTTGGGAGGCAACCCAATTTTATTTTTATTCCTTGATTTTTGCTCCTGATTAGTAATAAATAAATTATCTAGCCTCTGTTTTGGTTGTGTTTTTTGTGTTTAATTAGTGTTTGTGCCAAGTAGAACCGTTGGGAAGACTTGGGGAAAGTCTTGTTGAACTTGCTGTAAAAAACAGAAACTTTAGCGCTCACGAGAACTGCTGTCATTTTTATTTGAAGAGTGATATTTAGTTAATTGTTTTTGAAGATGATTAATAGATAAATTCCTCACGTCCGGCAATTTATTTTATAATTTTTGAGGTTCCAGATATTGCGCTAGCTACAGATTACTACAGACTGTTCTGTTTTTGACAGATTCTGTTTTTCGTGTGTTGTTTGCTTATTTTGATGAATCTATGGCTAGTAAAATAGTTTATAATCCATAGAGAAGTTGGAATACAGTAGGTTTAACACCAATATAAATAAATAATGAGTTCATTACATTACCTTGAAGTGGTCTTTTGTTTTCTTTCGCTAACGGAGCTCACGAGTTTTCTATTTTGAGTTTTGTGTTGTGAAGTTTTCAAGTTTTGGGAGAATTCTTTTGATGGATCATGGAACAAGGAGTGGCAAGAGACTAAGCTTGGGTATGCCCATGGCACCCCCAAGATAATCCAAGGACACTAAAAAGTCAAAGCTTGGGGATGCCCCGGAAGGCATCCCCTCTTTCGTCCACTTCCATCGGTAATTTACTTGGAGCTATATTTTTATTCACCAACATGATATGTGTTTTGCTTGGAGCGTCTTGTATTATTTGTTTCTTTGTGTCTTAGTATGCCACAATCATCCTTGCTGTACACACCTTTTGAGAGAGCCATACATGAACTAAAATTTGACAGAATACTCTATGTGCTTCACTTATATCTTTTGAGCTATGTAGTTTTGCTCTATGTGCTTCACTTATATCTTTTGAGCTAGTTAATTTTGCTCTATGTGCTTCACTTATATCTTTTGAGCGTTATAATTTTTGCTCTATGTGCTTCACTTAGATTCTTTTAGAGCATGGTGGTGGATTTGTTTTAAAGAAACTATTGATCTCTCATGCTTCACTTAAATTATTTTGAGAGTCTCTTAATAGCATGGTAATTTGCTTAATAATAATATGCTTGGTATTCAAGATTTGTGAAACTTTCTTTTGAGTGTGTTGAATACTAAGAAAAGATTGAAACATGATAATTGTTTTTAGATATGGAGGTGATAATATTAAAGTCATGCTAGTTGAGTAGTTGTGAATTTAAAGAATACTTGTGTTAAAGTTTGTGATTCCCGTAGCATGCACGTATGGTGAACCGTTATGTGATGAAGTCGGAGCATGATTTATTTATTGATTTTCTTCCTTATGAGTGGCGGTCGGGGATGAGCGATGGTATTTTCCTACCAATCTATCCCCCTAGGAGCATGGGCGTAATACTTTGCTTTGATAACTTCTAGATTTTTGCAATAAGTATATGAGTTCTTTATGACTAATGTTGAGTCCATGGATTATACGCACTCTCACCCTTCCACCTTTGCTAGCCTCTCTAATACCGCGCACCTTTCGCCGGTATCATACACCTACCATATACCTTCCTCAAAACAGCCACCATACCTACCTATTATGGCATTTCCATAGCCATTCCGAGATATATTGCCATGCAACCTTCCACCATCTAGTTCATCATGACACATTCATCATTGTCATATTGCTTAGCATGATCTTGTAGTTGACATAGTATTTGTGGCAAAGCCACCGTTCATAATTTTTTCATACTTGTCACTCTTGATTCATTGCATATCCCGGTACACCGCCGGAGGCATCCATATAGAGTCATACTTTGTTTTAGAATCGAGTTGTAATCATTGAGTTGTAAATAAATAAAAGTGTGATGATCATCATTCAATAGAGCATTGTCCCAAATAAAAAAAGGAGAAAGGCCAAAGAAAAAAAGAAGGCCCAAAAAAAGAAGAAAATAAATAAAAAGAGGCAATTCTACTATCCTTTTTTCCACACTTGTGCTTCAAAGTAGCGCCATGATATAGCGAGTCTCATATATTGTGCTTCAAAGTAGCACCGTGTCCTTCATATAGAGATTCTCATATGTTGTCACTTTCATATACTAGTGGGAATTTTTCATTATAGAACTTGGCTTGTATATTCCAATGATGGGCTTCCTCAAAATTGCCCTAGGTCTTCGTGAGCAAGCAAGTTGGATGCACACCCACTTAGTTTCTTTTGTTGAGCTTTCATACATTTGTAGCTCTAGTGCATCCGTTGCATGGCAATCCCTACTCACTCACATTGATATCTATTAATGGGCATCTCCATAGCCCGTCGATACGCCTAGTTGATGTGAGACTATCTTCTCCTCCTTTTTGTCTTCTCCGCAACCACCCTTCTATTCCACCTATAGTGCTATATCCATGGCTCACGCTCATGTATTGCGTGAAGATTGAAAAAGTTTTGAAAAAGTTAGAGTATGAAACAATTAATTGGCTTTTCATCGGGGTTGTGCATGATTTAAATACTTTGTGTGGTGAAGATGGAGCCTAGCCAGACTATATGATTTTGTAGGGATAACTTTCTTTGGCCATGTTATTTTGAGAAGACATGATTGCTTTGTTAGTATGCTTGAAGTATTATTATTTTTGTGTCAATATAAACTTTTCTCTTGAATCTTTCTAATCTGAATATTCATACCACAATTAAGAAGATTTGCATTGAAATTATGCCAAGTAGCACTCCGCATCAAAAATTCTCTTTTTATCATTTACCTACTCGAGGACGAGCAGGAATTAAGCTTGGGGATGCCTGATACGTCTCCAACGTATCTATAATTTTTGATTGCTCCATGCTATATTATCTACTGTTTTGGACTATATTGGGCTTTATTTTCCACTTTTATATTATTTTTAGGACTAACCAATTAACCGGAGGCCCAGCCCAGAATTGTTGTTTTTTGCCTATTTAAGTGTTTTGGATAAACATAATATCAAACGGAGTCCAAACGGAATAAAATCTTCGGGAACGTGATTTTCTCACCGAACGTGATCCAGGAGACTTGGACCCTACTCCAAGGGGTCAAAGAGGAGGTCACGAGGGTGGGGGCGCCCCTCCCCTAGGGCGTGCCCCCTGCCTCGTGGGCCCCTCGGTGCTCCACCGACGTACTCCTTCCTCCTATATATACACACGTACCCCCAAACGATCAGAACAGGAGCCAAAAACCTAATTCCACCGCCACAACTTTCTGTATCCACGAGGTCCCACCTTGGGGCCTGTTCCGGAGCTCTGCCGGAAGAGGGCCGTCATCACGGAGGGCTTCTACATAATCATAGCCTCTCCGATGAAGTGTGAGTAGTTTACCTTAGACCTTCGGGTCCATAGTTAGTAGCTAGATGGCTTCTTCTCTCTCTTTGAATCTCAATACAAAGTTCTCCCCCTCTCTTGTAGAGATCTATTCGATGTAATCTTCTTTTTGCGGTGTGTTTGTTGAGATCGATGAATTGTGGGTTTATGATCATGTCTATCTATGAATAATATTTGAATCTTCTCTGAATTCTTTTATGTATGATTGGTTATCTTTGCAAGTCTCTTCGAATTATCCGTTTGGTTTGGCCAACTAGATTGGTAGTTCTTGGCATGGGAGAAGTGCTTAGCTTTGGGTTCGATCTTGCGGTGTCCTTACCCAGTGACAGAAGGGGCAGCAAGGCACGTATTGTATCATTGCCATCGAGGATAACAAGATGGGGTTTATTTCATATTGCATGAATTTATCTCTCTACATCATGTCGTCTTGCTTAAGGCGTTACTCTGTTTTTAACTTAATACTCTAGATGCATGCTGGATAGCGGTTGATGAGTGGAGTAATAGTTGTAGATGCGGAATCATTTCGATCTACTTGTCACGGACGTGATGCCTATATACATGATGATGCCTAGATATTCTCATAACTATGCTCAGTTCTGTCAATTGCTCAACAGTAATTTGTTCACCCACTGTAGAATACTTATGCTCTTGAGAGAAGTCATTAGTGAAACCTATGGCCCCCGGGTCTATTCTCATCATATCAATCTCCATCACTTTAATCTTGCTTTGCTTTTTACTTTGCTTTTACTTTTTACTTTGCATCTTTATACCAAAAATATTATATCTATCAGATCTCACTCTCGTAAGTGACCATGAAGGGATTGACAACCCCTAATCGCGTTGGTTGCGAGTAGCTATCGCTTTGTGCAGGTACAAGGGACTTGAGCATGGCCTCCTACTGGATTGATACCTTGGTTCTCAAAAACTGAGGGAAATACTTACGCTACTCTGCTGCATCATCCCTTCCTCTTCGGGGAAAACCAACGCAAGCTCAAGACGTAGCAGCACACCAAGTTTTCACCTCATCGGCTGTAAAGTTAGAGTTGTTGTCAGTAATAATACTTTGCGGGACACCGTAACAGTGTACTACACCGGATATAAAGTCTATCACCAGTCTGGCTTCAGCTGTTTAAACTGGATTGGCTTCTATCCACTTAGTGAACTTGTCGACCATAACCAATAATTATTTCTTCTTATGACTTCCCACTTTAAGAGGTCCGACCATATCGAGCCCCCAGACCACAAAGGGTCAAGTGATGGGGATTGTTCGAAGGGCAGTAGGCGGCATATGGCTTTCATTAGCGAAAAGCTGGCATCCAACACAACACTGTATGAGGTCCTGTGCATCTGCATGGGCCGTGGGCCAAAAGAAACCCGTACGGAAGGCCTTACTTACAAGGGCCCGAGCTGTGGCGTCATGGCCACCAAGACCAGTGTGTATTTCAGCCAAGAGCTGCCGTCCCTCTTCTTCAGAGATACATCATTGAAGGACTCCGGTAGTACTTTTCTTGTATAGTTCTCCTTCATGAAATTTGTAGGCCTTTGAGCATCGAATGATGCGACGGGCCTCAGTCTGATCCCCAGGGAGCTCATTCCTAGTAAGGTAGGCAAGGAAAGGCTCGGTCCATGGGGCAATTACAGCCATGATTTCGTGGGCCGATGGTGTTATTTTGGTGTCTGAGCCCCCGATGATATCGGAATTGTGTTCGGAATCTGGGGGTGTGATCGGCTCCGGGCCAATGTTGCCGCTCTCGTCCTGCCACACCACGGATGTCTTGAAGAGCCTTTCCACAAAGGTTTTAGGTGGGATGGGGTCGCGTTTAGCGCCCATGCGAGAAAGGATGTCCACGGCTTGATTAATCTCTCGAGCCACATGATGAAACTCGAGCCCCTCGAACCGAGCTGATATTTTGAGTATGGCATTGCGGTAAGCCACCATCTTCGGATCTTTTGCATCAAATTCTCTGTTTATGTGGGATATTGCGAGGTTTGAATCCCCGCACACCTCAAGGCATTGTATGCCCATGGAGACAGCCATTCGGAGACCATGTAATAGGGCCTCGTATTCGGCTACATTGTTAGAGTCTGTATACAGTATTTGGACCACATAACGGACTGTGTCTCCTGTGGGGGATGTTAAGACGACACCAGCCCCATGTTCGGCTAGCATTTTAGAGCCATTGAAGTGCATCACCCAGTTGGAATACATGACGTACTCTTTAGGGAGTTCGGCCTCTATCCATTTGGCAATGGAGTCAGCCAACACCCGAGATTTAATGGCTCGACGTGGTTTGTACGTTATTTCAAATGGTAGGAGCTCAATGGCCCATTTGGAAATCCGGCCGGTGGCGTCCCGGTTGTTTATAATATCATTGAGTGGTACTTCTGAAGCCACCGTGATCGAGCACTCTTGAAAGTAGTGACGCAGCTTGCGGGATGCCATAAAGACCACATATTCTATCTTCTGATAATGCGGGTATCGGGATTCGCATGGTGTGAGGACCGACGATACGTAGTATAATAGTTTTCGGAGTGGGAATTTATGCCCCTCCTCTTCTCGTTCGATGACGAGCACCGCACTCACCACCTGGTGAGTTGCAGATATGTAGAGCAACATTGGTTCGCC
This sequence comes from Triticum dicoccoides, assembly GCF_002162155.2. Lineage (NCBI taxonomy): Eukaryota > Viridiplantae > Streptophyta > Magnoliopsida > Poales > Poaceae > Triticum > Triticum dicoccoides. The sequence goes on from NC_041382.1 coordinate 422,417,377, forward strand.
AACGTTTGGTGCGGCCAAGATGGGTTTGCTTGCTAGTAAAGTTTTTATTTCCTCCAGTCTAGCTGTTGCAGCATCCGTCCACGCAAAGTGGTCGGTGCATCAGAGCAGGCGATACAATGGCAATGCCTTTTCTCCTAATCTGGAGATAAAATGGCTCAAAGTTGCCATGCACCTGGCTAGTATTTGGACCTGCTTGAGCTCAGTTGGTGTTGCCAATTGTGACAGGGCCTGGATTTTGGCTGGGTTTGCTTCAATTTCTCTATTGGAGACAATAAACCCGGGCAGTTTGCTAGCGGGAATGCCGAAAACGCACTTTTCCGGATTGAGCCTTATGTCATATGTTTGGAGGTTGTCGAATGTAAGGCGTAAGTCATCCACCAATGATTCAGCATGCTTGGTTTTGACGACTACGTCATCTACATATGCCTCCATAGTCTTGCCGATTTGCTTTTCTAGGCACGTTTGAATCATGTGTTGGTAAGTGGCGCCAGCGTTCTTGAGTCTGAAAGGCATGGTGTTGAAGCATAAAGGCCCATACGGGGTGATGAATGCTGTTGCGGCCTGGTCGGATTCCCTCATCTTAATTTGATGGTATCCGGAGTACGCGTCGAGGAAACACAGTGAATCATATCACGCGGTTGCATCAATAATCTGGTCGATGCGAGGTAGTGGGAAGGGGTCCTTGGGGCAGGCCTTATTGAGGTCTTTGAAGTCGACACACAGGCGCCAGGATTTATCCTTCTTCGGTACCATGACCAGGTTGGCTAGCCAGTCCGAATGTTTGATCTCTTTGATAAACCCGGCTTCGAGTAACTTGGCTAGCTCCTCCCCCATAGCCTATTGTTTGGGTTCGGAAAATCGCCGCAACGTTTGCTTGACTGGATTGTATCCCTTCAGTATATTGAGATTGTGTTCGGTCAGTCCGCGCGGGATTCCTGGCATATCAGAACGGTGCCAGGCGAAGATGTCCCAGTTCTCGCACAGGAACGCGTGTAATGCGGCATCGGCCGTCGGGTCCAGCTGTGTCCCAATGGAAGCTGTCTTCTTGGGGTCCCTCGGGTGAACTTGGAATTTGACTATTTCATCTACTGGTTTGAAGGAAGTTGACTTGGGTCTCTTATCGAGGATTACATCGTCCCTATCCATCGTGGAATGTAAGGTGGTTAATTCTTCGGCCACGAGAGCCTCCGATAATGCCTCGAGGGCCAAGGAGGCAGTTTTGTTTTCAGCGCGGAGTGCCATGTCAGGATCATTGGTGATAGTGATAACCCCGTTGGGCCTGGGCATCTTGAGCTTCATGTACCTGTAATGGGGTATAGCATGAAAGCGTGTGAATGCGTCTTGCCCCAGCAGGGTGTGATACCCGCTGTTGAAAGGTGCCACATGGAAGAGTAACTCTTCGGACCTATAGTTCTTCGGCGTGATGAATACCACGTTGACTATGATTTTCCCCGAGCATCTTGCTTCCCGACTGGGTATAATGCCTCGAAAAGTTGTATTACTCTGCTCAATGCGACTCCTCTCCATTTGCATTTTATTGAGCGTGTCCTCATAGATGAGGTTCAGTCCGCTGCCACTGTCCATTAGCACTTTAGTGAGCCAAAAGACATCCACGATTGAGTTTAGGACCAGAGCGGCTGGTGCCCGGACTGAGCGGGATCTTGGTTCATCATCAGCATTGAAAGTAATCACCGTATCATTCCAAGGGTTTATTGCTGCTACTTGGCAGACTTCGGCAAGGTCGCGGAGTGCCCATTTGCGCCGATTATTTGATGAGAAGGTCTCGAAGACTATGAATACTTCGGGATCGTCGTCCTCCAAAGAGTACTTCTCTGGGGTAGTTTTGGTGAGGATACCCTCACCGCTCTTGGCCATTTGCAGGAGTATCCAACATGCCCATAGGCTGTGCGCTGGTTCGGTATTCGGCATCATGTGTATTTGACATGGTCTATCGAGCCGTTCCTCGAGGACAATTCTATGTCCCGTAAAGAGCTTAATTTTATTGTCCATGGGATGATGGTCAGGTGCCCCGTGAGGGTGCATCCTTTTTGCCCGTCTGGGAGATGCCTTAAAGGCATGCAGTTCCCAGTGGGTTGTCTGAGTTTTCCAAGCGCTTTCCATTGCACAGTACTTCTATACTATGTGTGTCAAATCTGCAAAGTGCAGTATGCGACGGTGATTGAGGGCATTAAGGATTCCCTCATCTATATAGTTGTTGCGAAATACTGAAATTGCGCCATTGTCGCAGCAGTCTTTTATCTTGTTTTCAACGAGGAATCTGGCCCAAAAGTGATGGACTGTCTCCCAGGGCTGCTGCCGCACGTACATTAGGTCGTATGTGTCTGGAGGGCCGGAATTGCTTGGAGAATATTTCTTGTGGTGGGTGGGCAGGCTTAAATTCGCACCCTGACCCACTATGGAATCCGGAGTTTGAAGAATTTCTGAGGTTACCAGCCTAGGCTCCGGAGTGTCCGGTGAATTCCCAGGCTTAACGTCCGATTTTGTGTTTGGAGGACAGGGAGTGTCCTCTCGAGGATGGGTATCCGGCTCTCCAGGTTCGGAAATCTGAACATAGTTTGTTCTCAACATAGGAGAAGAGTTGTTGTCGGCTTGTTCCTCCACAACCACTACCTGATGGGTGATCGGTGGAGATTTAATTTCTCTCTGATCGGGTTTAAGCCCGATCCGATCATAGTTAGTAGAGACCCCCAAGGCAGCGATGCAATCTAGTAGCTCATTCAAAGATGATAGATCTGCCAGATCCATCTTATCAGAGTATTCGGGGCTGATACGGAGAGGGTTTTCGGCGACTTTGGGGGTTGCCTTTGGCTTAACAGCCGAACAAGCACCCATGGTGAAGCCGCCAAGCCGGAGGGCTCCTCCAGAAGTGATAATTTCCTTGTCGACAAGGTGAGCCATAGATCCTTCTGTCGACGCCACAGAGGAACTCTCAATGAAAGCACCAATGTCGGTGTCAAAACCGGCAGATCTCGGGTAGGGGGTCCCGAACTATGCGTCCAAGGATCGAAGGTAATAGGAGACAAGGACACAGTGTTTACCCAGGTTCGGGCCATCTTGATGGAGGTAATACCCTATGTCCTGCTTGATTGACTTTAATGAGTATAGGGGTTACAAGAGTTGATCTACCACGACATAGTAATGGCTAAACCCTAGATGTCTAGCATGTATGATTATGATTGCCTCTACGGACTAAACCCTCTGGTTTATATAGACACCGGAGGGGGCTAGGGTTGTACAGAGTCGGTTTACAGAGAAAGGAATCTTCATATCCGCACACCAAGCTTGCCTTCCACGCCAAGGAGAGTCCCATCCGGACACGGGGGAAAGTCTACCGTCTTGTATCTTCATGGCCCATCACTCCGGCCCACGTCACATAGCCCGGACGCCTGAGGACCCCATAATCAGGACTCCCTCAATCGCCGAATCTAAGTAAGACGTTGGTGGTAAGAAGTATGACTATTATCACCCCACAACTCTTTGTGTTCTACTCGTGCATATCATCTACGCATAGACCTGGCTCTGATACCACTGTTGGGGAACGTAGCATGCAATTTCAAAAAATCGTACGATCACGCAAGATCTATGTAGGAGATTCACAGCAACGAGAGGGGGTGAGTGTGTCCATGTACCCTCGTAGACCGAAAGAGGAAGCGTTAGGTTAATGTGGTTGATGTAGCCGAACGTCTTCACGATCCAACCGATCCACGTACCGAATGTACGACACCTCCGTGTTCAGCACACGTTTAGCTCAATGACGTACCTCAAACTCTTGATCTAGTAGAGGTTCGAGGGAGATTTCCGTCAGCACGACGCCGTGGTGACGGATGGTGATGTGATCCGCGCAGGGCTTCGCCTAAGCACTGTGACACTATGACCGGAGGAGTAAACTGTGGAGGGGGCACCGCACATGGCTAAGAGAACAATTGATCTGCCTTTGGGGTGCCCCCGCCCCCGTATATAAAGGAGGGGAGGAGGAGGTGGCCGGCCCTAGGGGTGGCGCACCATGGGGGGAGTCCTACGAGGACTCCACTCCTAGTAGGATTCGACCCCCCCCCCCTTTCCTTCCAACGGAGAGGGGAAAGGGGAAAGAGGGGAGAGGGAGAAGGAAAGGGGGTCGCGCCCCCCATCCCTTGTCCAATTCGGATTGGCAAGGGGGGGCCACCTCCCGTGGCCTGCCTCCTCCTCTCCACTATAGCCCATAAGGCCCATTGACTTTCCCAGGGGGGTTCCGGTAACCTCCTGGTACTCCGAAAAATCCCTAAACATTTTCGGAACCATTCCGGTGTCCGTATATGACCTTCCAATATATCAATCTTTACCTCTCTCCTATTTCGAGACTCCTCGTCATGTCCATGATCTCATATGGGACTCCGAACGAACTTCGGTCACCAAAACACATAACTCATAATAAAAATCATCATCGAACGTTTAAGCGTGCGGACCCTACGAGTTCGAGAATTATGTATACATGACTGAGACACATCTCCGGTCAATAACCAATAGCAGAACCTGGATGCTCATATTGGTTCCTACATATTCTATGAAAATCTTTATCGGTTAAACCGCATAACAACGTACGTCATTCCCTTTGTCATCGGTATGTTACTTGCCCGAGATTCGATCGTCGATATCATCATACCTAGTTCAATCTCGTTGCCGGCAAGTCCCTTTACTCATTCCGTAATGTATCATCCTGCAAATAACTCATTAGTCACATTGCTTGCCAGGCTTATAGTGATGTGCATTACCGAGAGGGCCCAGAGATACCTCTCCGATACACGGAGTGACAAATCCTAATCTTGATCTATGCCAACCCAACAAACACCTTCGGAGACACCTGTAGAGCATCTTTATAATCACCCAGTTATGTTGTGACGTTTGATAGCACACAAGGTGTTCCTCCGATATTCGGGGGATGCGTAATTTCATGGTCAGAGGAATATGTATAAGTCTTGAAGAAAGCAATAGCAATAAAACTAAATGATCATAATGCTAAGCTAATAGATGGGTCTTGTCCATCACATCATTCTCCTAATGAGTTGATCCCGTTCATCAAATGACAACACATGTCTATGGTTAGGAAACTTAACCATCTTTGATAAACGAGCTAGTCTAGTAGAGGCTTACTAGGGACACGGTGTTTTGTCTATGTATCCACACATGTATCAAGTTTCCGGTTAATACAATTCTAGCATGAATAATGAACATTTATCATGATATAAGGAAATATAAAATAACAACTTTATTATTGCCTCTAGGGCATATTTCCTTCAAAACCTACAATGTGCATTTGCATTAAAAGGCAAACTACTTATATGCACATCTTTAAGGGGAGCCCTTTTAACTTCATGAAGCCAATGACCGCATTCTTTAACTTTCACATAGTTTTATCCTTGTTGAAAACTTCAACCAGTTTGTCATTGATCACCAAAAAGGGGGAGATTGTAAGTGCATCTAGTGCCACCCCTACTTGGTTTTGGAGTATTGACGACAAACTTGGTTGAGGGACTAATGTGTTTGTGAGATTTAGAGGATAACACGGGTTGAAGTCCCTCATTGATTATGTTTACCTATCGGAGATGACCCCTAAAAATGTATGAAGACATTGAAGACAACGGTGATTTGTGAAGACATTCACATCGAAGATAATGACATGTGAAGACATTCGCTTGAAGACAATGGAGTGTGAAGACATAGTTTCCTTTGTATTTTCTTCTCTCTTGAGTCATAGGAACCACCGAACTGTTAAGTGGCGTCCAAGTGAACAAAGTCCGAACTCTAATGTGATGCTCAACCCATATCCTATGTCTTCGAGTGAAGACAATGAGAGAAAATCTTATCTAGAGTTGGATGAGTCAGCTTTGCTTGTAACCCAAGTCAAGCTGTCGCGTGTGTTTGAAATCTGACTGTTGGACACGAGTCGGTTCCTTAGTGACCCAGGGTCCTTCTGGACATATCATGTTGGGTTGCCTCCTGGCTATGAATAGCCCACCCCCTATACCATAAATTGGTGGCTACTAAGAGTTAGTGCACGGCTTTTGTTGTTTGAGAGCAACCCACCTCTGAAGCCTTTGAGAGAGACTCCTTGCGAGGACAAAGCCCAAAACACCCAGAGCCCAAAGAGTGTTCGCATCACTGAAGTGTTTCTGTCCGTGTGATCTGAAGACTTATTACACTTGAAGACTGTGTATCTTCTAGTCGGTTAGGTGTTGCATTCTGAGGATCCAAGAGTCATTATGGATCGCCGATGAACAAAGTATGTGAATGTTTGGAAGTCTACCTTGAAGACTTATCAGAGTGATTGGGCGAGGACTAAGTGTCCTTAGTGTTGGGAAATGTAGCAATTTCAAAAATTTCCTATGCACACGCAAGATCTATCATGGTGATGCATAGCAACGAGAGGGGAAGAGTGTTGTCCACGTATCCTCAAAGACCGTAAGCGGAAGCGTTATGACAGTGGTTTATGTAGTCGTACGTCTTCACGATTCGACCGATCCTAGTACCGAATGTACGGCACCTCCGCAATCTGCACACGTTCGGCTCGGTGACGTCCCACGAACTCTCGATCTAGCTGAGTGTCGAGGGAGAGTTTTGTTAGCACGATGGCGTGATGATGGTGATGATTAAGCAACCGACACAGGGCTTCACCTAAGCACTACGATGATATGATCGAGGTGGATTATGGTGGAGGGGGGCACCGCACACGGCTAAGGGATCAATGATCAACTTGTCTGTTCTAAGGTGCCCCTCTGCCCCGTATATAAAGGAGCAAGGGGGAGGTCGGCCGGCCCTTGTGGCGTGCCTGGAGACGAGGAGTCCTCCTCCTAGTAGGAGTAGGACTCCCCTTTCCTAGTCCTACTAGGAGGGGGAAAGGAAGGAGGAGAACGGAGAAGGAAAGGGGGGCTTCACCCCCCACTTCCCTAGTCCCATTTGGACTAGAGGGGGAGGGGCGCGGCCTGCCCTGGCCGACCCTTCTCTCTCTCCACTAAGGCCCATGTGGCCTAATAGTTCCCCGGGGGGTTCCGGGAACCCTCCGACACTCTGGTTTTCTCCGAAATCACCCAGAACACTTCCGGTGTCTGAATATAGCCGTCCAATATATCAATCTTTATGTCTCGACCATTTCGAGACTCCTCGTCATATCTGTGATCATATCAGGGACTCCAAACTACCTTCGGTACATCAAAACACATAAACTCATAATACCCATCCTCATCGAACGTTAAGCGTGCGGACCCTACGGGTTAGAGAACTATGTAGACATGACCGGGACTCATCTCTGGTCAATAACCAATAGCGGAACCTGGATGCTCATATTGGTTCCTACATATTCTACAAAGATCTTTATTGGTCAAACCGCATAACGTTATACATTATTCCCTTTGTCATCGGTATGTTACTTTCCCGAGATTCGGTCGTTGGTATCTCAATACCTAGTTAAATCTCATTAACGGCAAGTCTCTTTACTCGTTCCGTAATGCATCATCCCGTAACTAACTCATTAGTCACATTGCTTGCAAGGCTTATAGTGATGTGCATTGCCGAGAGGGCCCAGCGATACCTCTCCGATACTCGGAGTGACAAATCCTAATCTTGATCTATGCCAACTCAACAAACACCATCGGAGACACCTGTAGAGCATCTTTATAGTCACCCAGTTACGTTGTGACGTTTGATAGCACACTAAGTGTTCCTCCGGTATTCAGGAGTTGCATGATCTCATAGTCATAGGAACATGTATAAGTTATGGAGAAAACAATAGCAAACTAAACGATCATCGTGCTAAGATAACGGATGGGTCAAGTCAATCACATCATTCTCTAATGATGTGATCCCGTTAATCAAATGACAACTTGTGTCTATGGTTAGGAAACATAGCCATCATTGATTCAACGAGCTAGTCAGGTAGAGGCATACTAGTGACACTCTGTTTGTCTATGTATTCACACATGTACTAAGTTTCCGGTTAATACAATTCTAGCATGAATAATAAACATTTATCATGATATAAGGAAATATAAATAACAACTTTATTATTGCCTCTAGGGCATATTTCCTTCACTTAGCTCAAGGGGAATAAGGTGAAGACGCAGTCTTCTAAGTTCAATCTCGGCTTCCCTAACCAGACGTACAGTTGTCACAACAACTGGAACTGGTCTACCAAATCGTTTTCTTCATCAAGCAACTGGTTCTATCACTTTACCCTTTACTTATTGTTTCGCTTCGTGAAGTCATTGCTTGCCTACTCTGTTTGACTTCACTGTGTGAAGACATTCTTTATGTTTGCATGTTTGGCTTCATACTATCTTTCTAGTCTAATCCACTCTACCTAGCTGCTATTTGTCTTCGTGTTTACTTTGTACTATTTCCTAGACTATGGCATGGCTAGTGTAGTTTATCTTTCGTTGCACACTATGTAGGTTGTATTTGGTTGTCCATATTCGAAGACATTGCCTGTCTTGAAGACTTTCATAAAAAATGCCTATTCACCCCCCTCTAGTCAATAACTAGCACTTTCAGGAGTATATTTCATCCCCGGGAACAGTAATACTTTATCACTCTCACAATTTTACTTATCGCATACCTATCCCTCTTCGATGATTATCTGTTTTGTCAACAATCATTCAAAAGGGGGGAGATTGTTCATGCAATGATTTGCCTCCTTGTGTTCTGAAGATTGTTGACATAAATAGTAAGGGACTAATGTGTTTGCTAGTGCACACAGAGTAACAGGTCCCTAATGTCATGAGGAGTTTGATATAAACTCCGAAGATAATATCTTCATGGTAGCGAGTATTATGAACGAAGATTGTGCTGTCGAGAGTGACCCCTAAAAATTGCTGACATGAAGCAATTCGTTCGGTGGCATCTGAAGGAATTGACTGCAGCGGAGAGAAGTCGAAGACGAAGTGAAGACATAGAGTTTATTTCATTATTCTTTTTTCTCTTTATTGAGTGATAGGACCACTGTACTACGAAGATGGGTATATTGTTCGAAGCTTTGATTCTCTGATGCTAAACTCAATCCTATGTAAGTTGAGAGAGAAATCTCTTTGTGTTCCGAGCAAATACTTGCCAGCAAGAGACTGTGATCTTCTTCGCTGTGAGAGATTTGTCTCTGACTGAAGAGTTACATTACATGTTCCTTAAGTAATGTTACTATTGCTTCCAAGTCCATCCGTTGAGAATGTGTCGGTTGGCCATTGGCTGGACCGCATGTCCAAAATGGTAATTTCCCATCAGGGATGGTTGCGGCTATAACTAGCCACTAGTGCCGAGACGTGTTATACAAATAGTTTTTACCCCCTTTCCGTGATGGAGTTTTAAACTGTCACCTAGTGAGCAGGGATGTAAACGGATCGGATCGGATAATGCCTTTACCATATCCTTTACCACATTTTTTGCCGGATTCAAAGTGGATCAGATAATGACTGGATGCGGATTCGAATACGAATTATATCGTACTACGGATTCGGAGCGGAAGCGGGGCGGATTTGGATCGAAAACGGATATATATATACACACACACACACACATCGTTTCCATACTAATATCTATCATGATCTATGCAAAGAAGAACAATATATAAGTAACCGATCATTTTTTATTGATCAATGAAATTAATAACTTACACGCTGCACCAAGCAAGACATTAGCCATCATAGGTTCATAGTGTTCTCTGATTCATAACAGAATATGTTATATACTATTAGGTAAGTGAGCTTGTACAATACGTGTTCTCAAGTCTATTGGCTGCACTTGTACGTACATGTTATGTATATAGTCGTACGACAGTGCTATTAGGTTTTGGGTTATATGATATTTATATCTTGTGATTCTAATTAGTGTTCTAATTGGGTCTTTATGCTTGTCGATTGAACCAAATTTATCGGATAATCCTATTTGATAACACCGGATAATCTGCAAAAAATACCGGATAATCCACATCCGTCGGATATTATCGATACCATATCCGGTACCATATTCGTCGGATAATCCGCATCCGTATACATTGGATTTGTGAAAGTGCGTACCATATCCTTAAAAACGGATGCAGATGCGGATTCGGAATGGAAATTATCCGTACCATTTACATCCCTACTAGTGAGTGTGTGTGATAGGAGGGTCCTTCCCACATGACCCAAAAACTATCGGGGATAGGCCCTCCAGTCACACACACAGGGAAAAATGAGCTCGTGTGCGATCGGGCGAGGCATCTAAGGCCAATCGTTTCCGTTCGTATGTACATCCCACACAGCGAATCCCATAAAAACGTTTCCGTTCTTATGTATATCACACATAATTTTTAATGTGCAAACATTTGTTTAAGGTGGCCTAACGCAAACAGTTCTCTACCGGAAGTCATGTGTGATTGTTAATTGATCCAACACCCCTACTTTCTAGAAACCGTGTGGGTTGTTTGAGTTCATCGCCCAAGGTGTTGTCAGACTAACCGTCTGCAATAGAAAACCCAAATAAGCAGGGTAACTAGCCTACTATTGATAATCCATGTAGTAATCAAATTGATATTTCTTATAAAACACACGAGATATTTCATATTCGTATAACGACAACTAGGATTTCATAATCGAATTACATTAGATAGATTCAGTACTCAGTTACACCAAAGAGGGATATAGCTAGCTACACCATTACACAACAGCACCAAGTTTCACATGCAACATCGAAAACCTTTGGAAAGTAGCATCATACACGGTAAATAGACAGATGAATCCCATATGGGAAACTACAGAAGCGGAAGGCGAATATTGAGCCTTCAGTGATGTTGAATGTCCTTGCAACTTTAGGCGAGTGGCTATGGATAATTGCCTGCCCATTTGTCCTCTTCAGGAAGACTTCAATATTGTATCGTGGGTGTTGAATGAATACCTTCCTCGCCTCTTGCCATGCAGGTGGTTTCAGAGGTAATCATTGGTGAACTACTTTGGAAAGTACTGAAAAGAAAGATATGCATAAATCGTTGTTATAAATTTTGAAATAGCACAAGGGGTAAAAACAAGGTAAAAGAGGTAGTACCATCCTATAGTTGACTAATGTATTCTTCATTGTGCAAACAAAGATCTTGTTGTTATTCGTCGCAATTTTCTTTATCCTAACAATCTTTCTAGGTTTCTTGACTTGACTGATATTCATGGACATCTCATTTCCCCATATGCAAAATGGGTCGAACAGTGGGTCCAAGCCTCTGACAGCAGGACCTACATGTGCAAGACCAAATTGTAAGAAACCTAAATATTAGAATGATTCCTGCAACTGCACAATAATTGTGCTATTAGCAAAGGGACCATGCATGAGAAAACCTCGATGGTAAACCGCAATGCCTCCCATTGTTTCCATACATCACATATAAGGAAGATCTTGATCAGGTTAACTGAGAGTTTCCATACTATCAGTAGAATATGTATTGAGTACAGCCAAATTCAATTTATTTCTCACATGCATAACAATACAAAATTGTACCCACAACAAATAAAAATCAAATTGTGTCTGAAATTGCAGAATAGAACATATACTAGGAGATAAACAGTTAACGAAACCAAGAATGCTTGAGAACAGTGCTACGAAATGTAGCAATTGTTGGACAAAACTGTTAACTCAACATTACATTTCAGAATATCAAATTGAATATTAACACTACATAGGACAAATCATAGAAGGCACTGGCGGTGGCCTCGAGAAAACAACACGAACTGTATTTTAAAGTAGACAACCATGTGGCGGTGTCGATGGTGGCCTCAAAGACGAGGTGCTCCTCCAAGATCTGGCGGTTGATGTCTACTACGCAACTTTATTCTTGTAGACTCGTGTTGGTCCTCCAAGCGCAAAGTTTTGTTGGACAGTAGCAATTTTCCCTCAAGTGAATGACCTAAGGTTTATCAATCCGTGGGAGGTGTAGGATGAAGATGGTCTCTCTCAAACAACCCTGCAACCAAATAATAAGAAGTCTCTTGTGTCCCCAACACACCAAGTACAATGGAAAATTGTATATGTGCACTAGTTCAGCGAAGAGATGGTGATACAAGTGTAATATGGATAGTAGATATTGATTTTTGTAATAGGAACAATAAAAAACAGCAAGGTAGCAATTGATAAAACGGAGCACAAACGGTATTGCAATGCTTGAAAAAGAGGCCTAGGGTCCATACTTTCGCTAGTGCAATCTCTCAACATTGCTAATATAATTGGATCATATAACCATCCCTCAAAGTGCAACGAAGAATCACTCCAAAGTTCCTATCTAGCGGAGAACATAAGAAGAAATCGTTTGTAGGGTACGAAAACACCTCGAAGCTATTCTTTCCGATCGATCTATCCAAGAGTTTGTACTAAAATAATCACCAAATATTTAAGATTCATAATACTCAATCCGACACAAAGAACCTCAAAGAGTGCCCCAAGATTTCTACTGGAGAAATAAAGACAAGAACGTGCATCAACCCCTATGCGTAGATTACCCCAATGTCACATCGGGAATCCGCGAGTTGAGTGCCAAAACATATATCAAGTGAATCAAAATAATACCCCATTGTCCCCATGGGTATTCATATGCAAGAAATATATCAAGTGCTCTCAAATCCATAAAAGTATTCAATCCGATAAAATGAAATCTAAAAGGGAAAACTCAATTCATCACAATAAGATGGAGAGGGAGAAACACCATATGATCCAACTATATTAACAAAGCCCTCGATACATCAAGATCGTGCCATCAAGAACATGAGAGAGAGAGAGAGAGAGAACACATAGCTACTGGTACAAACCCTCAGCCCCGAGGGTGGACTACTCCCTCCTCATCATGGTGGCCGCGGGATGATGAAGATGGCCACCAGTGATGATTTCCCCCTCCAACGGAGTGCCGGAATGGGGTCTAGAATGGTTTTTCGTGGCTATAGATGCTTGCGGTGGTGGGACTTCTAATCTAGGGTTACCCTTAGGGTTTTTGGAATATTTGATGATTTATAGGGCGAAGAGGGGGTGCGGGAGGCCACCGAGGTGGGCACAGCCCACCTGGGCGTGCCCGGGCCCCCAGGCACGCCCTGGTGGGTTGTGCCCCCCTTGGGGCACCCCCGGGTGCTGCTCTAGACCATTGGATGTCTTCTAGTTCATAAAAAACCCACAAAAAGTTTCACGGTGTTTGGACTCCGTTTGATATTGATTTCCTGCGATGTAAAAAACAAGCAAAAACAACAATTGGCACTGGGCACTGGGTCAATAGGTTAGTCCCAAGAAATGATATAAAGTTGCTATAAATGATTGTAAAATATCCAAGAATGATAATATAACAGCATGAATACTTCATAAATTATAGATACATTGGAGACGTATCAGCATCCCCAAGCTTAATTCCTACTCGTCCTCGAGTAGGTAAATGTTAAAACCAATAATTTATGAAGTGTGAATGCTAGCAAAGTGCACTAGTTTGATCAATGACAATTTCAATCACTTTTCCTAGCATCATAACAACAATTCTTTCTTATAAAACTTCTCATGTTAAAGTAGCAACCAATTCATAGGTTAAGGTTCAAACAGTGAATTCTCTTGAAACTCAACAACCTATGTTCTCAGTCACCAAGAAATTGTAATTCAACTCATTTAACAGAGTTTCAGTAAGAGCTCCACATACTCAACCATCATATAGTCTTCTATGATTGCTAACTGATAACCCACAAGTATAGGGGATCGCAACAGTTTTCGAGGGTAGAGTATTCAACCCAAATTTATAGATTCGACACAAGGGGAGCCAGAGAATATTTAAAGGTATTAGCAGCTGAGTTATCAATTAAACCACACCTAGAGATTAATTATCTGCAGCAAAGTGATCAGTAGCAAAGTAATATGATAGTTTTGATAATAGTGACAGTAGCAATGTTAACAGTAACAGTGATAGCAATAGTTTTGTAACAAGTGCAACAGTAACGATAGTAGTAGTAATTTAGCAAGAACAATATAAGATAAATTCATAGGCATTGGATGGGTGACTTGTGGGATGACATTAATCATGAGAAAGATATAACCTAGGGCGATACGGCACTAGCTCCAGTTCATCAATATAATGTAGGCATGTATTCCATAAATAGTCATGCGTGCTTATGGAAAGACCTTGCATAACATCTTTTGTCCTACCCTCCTGTGGCAGTGGGGTCCTATTGGAAACTAAGGGATATTAAGGCCTCCTTTTAATAGAGAACCGGAACAAAGCATTAACACACGGTGAATACATGAACTCCTCAAACTACGGTCATCACCGGGAGTGGTCCGGGGTTGCCGGATCATAACATGTAGTAGGTGACTATAACTTGCAAGATCGGATCTAGAACATGGATATAATGATGATAACATAAATGGTTCAGATCAGAAATCATGGCACCCGGTCCCAAAGTGACAAGCATTAAGCATGGCAAAGTCATAGCAACATCAATCTTAGAATATAGTGGATACTAGGGATCAAGCCCTAAAAAACTAACTAGATCACATGATGAATCTCATCCAACTCCTCACCAACCAGTGAGCCTATGAATGAATTACTCACTCCTGGTGGGGAGCATCATGGAATTGGCGATGGAGAAGGGTTGGTGATGACGAAGAACGAAGACCCCCTCTCCGGAGCCCCAAACGGACTCTAGATCTGGCCTCCCGATGAAGAACAGGAGGTGACAATGGCTCTGTCTCATGGATCGCAATAATTCTTTCTCCCTGATTTTTTTATGGAAAAATAGGATTTTATAGCGTCGGTTTCAGGGTCTGTGGGGACAACCCACCTGGGCGCGCCAAGAGGGGGCGCGCCCTGGTGGGTTGTGCCCACCCGCCCTCCTCCGGTGGTTCTTGGCTCCAGAAATTTTTGTTTATTGTATAAAAAATCCTCGCAAAGTTTCATTCCATTCCAAGAACTTTATTTCTACACAAAAACAACTCCATGGTCGTTCTGCTGAAAACAGCGTCAGTCCGGGGTTAGTTTCATTCAAATCATGCAAATTAGAGTCCAAAACAAGAGGAAAAGCGTTAGGAAAAGTAGATACGTTAGAGACGTATCAACTCCCCCAAGCTTAAAATTTTGCTTGTCCTCAAGCAATTCAGTTGATAAACTGAAAGTGAACAAGAAAAAAATTTATGAACTCTTTTGCTCTTGTTTGCATAAATAAGCTTGCTCTTGTTTGCATAAATAAGCTTAAACAGCACCTAGGTTTTCAGCCAACATTATAACTAACCATGCCGATAATAACTCTTAAAAATTATATTAACTCATATCAATAACATAATCAGCTAGCAAGCAATAATAAAATATCTCAAATGGTAACATGTTGTCAAAACAACCATGATATAATATGACATTAGTGGTATCTCGCTAGCCCTTTCTGAGACCGCAAAACATAAATGCAGAGCACCTCCAAAGTTCAGGCAGCGACTAAACATTGTAATTCATGGTAGAAAAGATCCAGTCATGATGCACCCAACATTAGCTACACACAATGCATAAGTCATGGCAGCAGTGTTCTCAGGTCCTGGCGCTTGTTTTAGAAGGTGATGACACAACATAAAAGTAAATAGATAGTCCCTTCTCAAAGGGAAGCAGTGATTTGCAGAGGTGCTAGAGCTCAAGTTCTTAAAACGGGGGTAAATGATATTTTGAGACATACACCCTTCTCATTTACGTCACGGCTATTAATTATCAATATCTTCCATGCTAAGCACGCTAGTGGCGGTTCCCAAGCGATAAAAGTAAAGGTTTTGACTCCATTGGGAGTTTTTGTTTGATTATTTGTAAGCTTTCTCTGTTTGCTGTTTGGGACTGGGGATCCCTATTACCGCCTTTTTCTCGTGTGATGGCGAGTGAATAAACACTCGACCTGAGAATAACCCGCTTAGCATGGAAGATACCGACCACCTCCTGTCATTCCATGAACGATCCAAGCACACAAAAGGGATATATATTAGAAGTTTTTAGAGGTGGCACATGCAAATTTACTTACACTACTGCAGGATACTGCTAACGCAACACTACGATCAAAGACCCTTTGCCGAAATTGTGTGCGATGCAATAATCGCAAACGGTGGTGTAAAAAACCCGTCAAAAAAGGTGCAAAATATGTGCAATGGCGGAGCCATCAAACATGGTTCAGATTTTAGTTGCGTGTGTGATGCAGGACACACGGTTAATCCATTCAAACTCTCTGCGATGAGGCAGAAACAACAGAAACGGGCAGCCATAACAATGTGTGTGCGATGCAGGACACACGGTTAATCCATTCGAACTGTTTGCGATGAAGTAGAACAATAGAAACGGGCAGCCATATCAATGTGTGTGCGATATACGGCATACAGTTAACTCGGACGAACTATTTTCGATTAGGAAACACAACAGAAATGGTTCAACTTAACAAGATGTGTGCGATATGCGGCATAAAATTCACATGGATGAACTGTTTGCGAGGAGCCAAAAGAAAACAAATGATTCGTGTAAACAAGATGTGTGTGATACGTGGCAAACAGCCGACTCGGATGAACTGTTTGCGATGAGAAATTACAACACAGACGGTCAATGCAGTTACTTCGTGTGCGATTCTGTGTGTACAAAAAACTTTGAAAAATGTAAACTAGTTGCTTGTAGTGGCGGAGTATCGCACATGATGCGTCTGCGAGTACTCGTGTGCGATGATTAGTATGTTACACATACGTTTCCTTATGTTAACATGTGTGTGAATTTGTAATATGGATAGTTAATATGCAAATGCCTTTTGGACATCGGGCACACGCTTAAAGTCAATGAACTGTGTACGATACTAATACTTTCCATGAAAATTTATGAACTTGGGTAACAACATTTTAGTAACATATATATAGTGGTTACACTATTCGACAAAAGGAGGATCTCAGAACACGGTTTTGACAACCATATGGTCCATGTCTACATACTTAACATAGTAACAACTATCACATTTTAAGAGGCTAAGGGCCAACAACCATATGGTCCATATCTACATACTTAACATATATAGTAACAGCTAGCACATTTTAAGAGGCTAAGGGCCAAAAACCACAACTATCCACTGGAAGCAGCTTGATCACGGCGACTCGGCATCTCGTCAATGAAAAAGAAGAGCCCTCATGTGCCTTGGTAGAGCATGAGTAGAATAGTGTCTCCAATTTTCCAATATGGATGCATTGCCACGAGAAGCGAGAACTTGTTAATTTGAATGGTTCCATTTCTACGGGAAATGCAGTACCTTGCAATCACTTTGGCGTTATTAGCAGGCACAAGTGTAATTCAACCACGCCAGGAAATCGATCCAGGAACTGCTACAGGGGGCAATTTCTATTGACATGTAGAATAAAAAATAATTGTAACATATCGTTGAAGATATATATAGTTTATGAGCATCAACATTAAAATAAGACTTCTTACCAGCGTTTTGTGCACACAATTGGTCTTGTTCAGTGTGTGCACCATAGGTCTAATTAATCCCATCCAAAATCTAGCGTTCATACGTTGTGCTATCTCTGTCAGATTATCAACAAAGTTTATGACATGCTTCAAGTCCTTCCAGTGAAATTTGGTACGCTTAGTAACATACAGATCATTCACTATGCATCCAACAAATCCTGCTTAAATGGTGGAAAGGTATTATTTCTTTAGAACAAGGCAGAAGAATATATAGTGCGTATAAATTGGTAAATAGAATATGTTACTGCCTAGGAACGGAGTCGGAATATGATATCACACTTGGTTGCTTAAATAGTGACCAATTGGTTGCTTAAATAGTAATATGATAGCATGGAGGAAGTTGAAAGGACACTAACCTCGATCAGTCTTTGATCGGCTGATGACATTGGGGAAGTAAATATCCATGTTAATTAGACCAGGTTGTGGTGCACGCACTAGAATTTTATTGCCAGCTTTCAGTTCATAACACTTAGACATTTTTCTCCAAAGGTCCGCATTAAAATAGGAATGACCATCTTTATCAAGTTTTACGCTAACTGTCATTGTAAATCCATGATGTGTTGTCAATATGACATCCTCGGAGTCATCAGCAAAGTAAAGCCCAAGATTTCCTTCTACTCTTGTTCTTGCAAAGCAAGGGATGTACTGCTTGAAATGAAAATTAAGATCGTAAATTAGATATATTGAAATAACATAGCAAGATGCAAATATGGGAGTAACTGATAGAATAGATCCATATATATAGATGGAAGCAAAGTACAAAAATATAGAATTAAAAATAGATATTGTATCAATGATTTGATGCAAATATATAGATAATGTAGCAACAGACGGTATATCTTCACTAATTTAGGCCATGCCGACCATGGTAGGTTGAGATTGAACATACCGACCGCTCCTTGAAGTCATCCAGAATGGTGAGATAGAACTTCGTTTCCAACTGGACACGACCACAGTTGCCCGATTTGTGCTCGCACTATGGACAAATGAATGAACACCCATGAATTAGGTAGAACAAAAATAATTCCACGGTGATTTCTGCTGGTTGATTAACAACGACGGACGAACGGCGATAAGAGATGAGTGAATATTTTGCTAATTAAGTTGATTACCTTCTCCATGAGAAAAATCCCGGCCCAATCCCGCAGAAAACCAAAGTAGACCATAGTCTAGAATGTCGGTGTAGATAGGCGGCGGAAAGCGGTAGGGGAGAAATCCGGTGCCGTTTGGAGCACGACCTACGCCCGCTGCCAACAGCCGTCGAGCTTAGGCTGCAGAGTTGTGGAGGAGTCCGCGGCGAGTGAGTGGGGACGATGTGGGCAAGGGTTTTCTTTTTCCTTTTGCATGTGTGAGTGAACACACACGGTTCGCAGAGGCGACGGAGATGAATCGTGTGTGATAGTAAATCACCGAGATTGAATGGGAATCCAAGTTTCCTTTGTCCTTCATCCATGAGTTTTTTTCTATGATGAACATAAACCCTACTAATCACCGTGTTCAAATTTAACACTTTTTCGGGTTCATTTACAATATTTAGGGGATTATGTGCATTTTGTAGGAATTAATGCACGTGATTCAAATTCAAACAATCGGTGCATGAAAGGGTGCACAAGAACGGTCTGGAAAAACCATAATCGTGGTATTTAGTAATTTCTCAAGCCTTTTACATGGAATGGGAAGAGATTTCAATGGAATGTGTGGCAATAGTCAACCACAAATGCGTCATTTACTGGGTTATCAACTATAGAACAATGAAATATGTGCTTGAAAAACATGACGGCTGGCATGGTGCCATGGTATGGCCTCACCGTGCCCTGGTTAAAAGCTGAGAAGGTTTGATTTATGTCGTCATGCACTCCCTTCATAAATTGAACCATCACCAAGGAAGTGCAATGCTTTCGAGAATGAAATCACCAAGATTGAAGGGAAATCCAAATTTCCGTCCTAGTTTGTCATTCAGTTTTTTTCCAACGATCAACATACCGCCTCAAATGCAACGTGTTCAAATTTGACATTTTTCCGAACTTGTTTACCATATTTAGGGGATTATGTGCATTTTCTAGGCATTAATTATGCACATAATTCAAATTCGAACAATCGGTGCATGAAAAGGTGCACAAGAATGGTCTGGAAAACCATGCTCGTGCTATTTAGTACATTCTCATGCCTTTTACAGGGAATGGGTAGATATTTCAAGGACATGTGTGGCAATTTTCAACCATAAACGCATCATTTACTGGGTTAACAACTATACAAAAATGAAATACATGCCTGGAAAACATGACGCCTGGTGTGGTGCCATGCTATGGCCTCACCGTGCCCTGGTAAAAATGTCGTCATGCATGCCTTTCATAAAACGAACCATCACCGAGGAAGTTTCATGGTTTCGAGGGGGAAATCACCAAGATTGAAGGGGGTCCAAATTTCCTTTGTCCTTTGTCCACGAGTTTTTTCTATGATGAACATACAACCTGCAAAACATCGTGTTCAAATTTGGCACTTTTCCGGGTTCATTTGCCATATTTAGGGGATTATGTGCATTTCCTAGGCATTAATGTACATAATTCAAGTTCAAACAATTGGTGCATGAAAGGGTCCACAAGAACGGCCTGGAAAACCATGCTCGTGCTATTTAGTAAATTCTCGTGCCTTTTACAAGGAATAATGGACAGATATTTCGATGAAATGTGTGGCAATAGTCAACCACAAATGTTTGTTTACTGGGTTTTCACCTATAGAAAAAATGAAATAAATGCTTAAAAAACATGACGCCTGGCATGGTGCCATGGTATGACCTCACCATGCCCTGGTAAAAAATTGAGAAGGTTTGGCTTATGTCATCATGCACGCCCTTCATAAATCGAACCATCATCGAAGAAGTTCCATGCCTTCGAGAGGGAAATCCCCAGGATTGAAGGGGAATCCAAATTTCCGTCCTAGTTTGTCATTCAGTTTTTTTTCAACAATCAACATACTGCCTCAAATGCAACATGTTCAAATTTGACATTTTCCCGGGCTCATTTACCATATTTAGGGGATTATGTGCATTTTCTAGGCATTAATGGACATAATTCAAATTCGAACAATTGGTGCATGAAAAGGTGCACAAGAACGATCTGGAAAACCATGCTCGTGTTATTTAGTACATTCTCATGCCTTTTACAGGGAATGGGCATATATTTCAAGGAAATGTGTGGAAATAGTCAACCATAAACGCGTCCTTTACTCGGTTAACAACTATATAAAAAATGAAACACATGGTTGGAAAGCATGATGCTTGGTGTGGTGCCATGGTATGGCCTCACCATGCCCTGGTAAAATTTGGAGAATGTTTCCTTATGTAGTGATGCGCGCCTTTCATAAGTCGAACCATCACCGAGGAAGTTTCATGGTTTCGAGGGGGAAATCACCAAGATTGAACACTACAAAAAAATACACTTTCGTGATGATACGTGTTTGTCACAGTAGGTCACGTTTTCTGTCATGCATGTACATCCATGACAATTTTATGACAGAATCAAGATAGTCATGTCTGTGTTGTCATAGAAGTGTTCCATGACATTACCAAAATTATCATCACAAAAGTGTCCACTTCCATGACGATAAATCGCGCGTCACAGAAGTGCTTTCGTCATGGGTGACTGACACATGGCATCCACCGTAACGGAACGTCGTTAAGCTATCGGGTCCAGTTTTGGATCCGATAACCCATTAACAGCCCTGACCAATGGGGATTTTCCACGTGTAAAATCATCATTGGCTGGAGGAAACACGTGTCGGCTCACCGTTGGGACAGATGTCATCCACTCATTGGACCCAAAGAGCCTATGATACGTCGACATGTGGCACGGCCCAACAGAGGCCCATTCCTATGAAAAGGCCGACCCGTTTGACTTGGTCAAAAGGTGGCAGGCCGGCCCACGGCAAGCCTGTTAACGGCTTGTTTGCATATAGCCCATTTACAGCCCGCTAACCCAGGGCCCGTTTACGGCCTATCCGAATTAGGCCCAGTATTGTCATCTGGGCCATCCAATATAATTCTAGCCCATTTTAACTTCCGGCCCATGTATGGCCCATGACATCTTTCGGCCCATATGAGGCCCTTAGTAACTCTCGGTCCATTAATGACACGTGGTAAAACTGGCCCGTAATGAACAATGTATCACTTTATACCCATTAACGACCCATTATTCCGTTGGGCCATTTCCAGCCCATGTTATCTTTCGGCCTTCTCAGGGCCCATTTATTCTTGGGCTCATTTCCAGCATTCATTTACTTACGGCCCGTTACTGTCATTTTATGCTTGTGGGCCAAATTCAGCATATGGTTACAGTCGGCCCATTTGTGGACCGTTAATATGTTGGGCCGTTTTCATAGCGTCATCAAATACGGCCGATTAACAACGGCCCGTTATGGCCGGCCCATGAACGGGCAATTTCAACTCTAGCCCATTTACGGCCATAATGTGGTATGTTATTGGCCCATGTTTGGCCAATCGGTCATACGGCCCGTAGAAGGCCCATTCATGATACGGCCCGTGGAAGGCCCATTGTGTGTATGGCCCATATAAGGCCCATTGTTTCTACGCTGCAGAAGGCCCATTGTTTCTACGGCCCTTAGAAGGCGCGTTGTTTCTATGGCCCGTAGGAGGCCCATGTTAACTACAGTAAATATGTAGCCCATGGTTATTGTGGTCTAGTTTTAAAAAAATAGGTTATTGCGGCCACTAGCAAACCGCGGAAAAAGAACTGCACTGACTACAAGAAAACAAATAAACAAGACAATAAGGAAATAAATAAGCAAGCAACTTACGCTAGGATATTACGGCTATTACACATATTACATCCACTGGGCATCAAAGTTCGCCACTAGTGCAAATATAGGGAACAAAGCAGCATATAAACACGCAGCAAAACAAGTCCAGAACTGAAACCACTTCAGAAGAGCTCAAGAAACAATATCCTGGGTACCCATAATGCTGGCAAGATGCTTAGCAAGCTTATTAACTTTCTCTTATTTGGCGCTTAAATCCTCCGGCACTTGTTGTTGCACCAGAAAGTATGCATCTGAATTCTGCAGGGACTTCCTCAGTCCTTCGGCTTCCTGTCGCATAAAATCTGATCGATGTCTTTCAACTTGAAGTTGAGACTCAAGAAGCCGAACTGATTCAGGCAGCGAGTTCGAAGAGCTGGTGGCAACAGTAGTAGCCAGTAACTTGAACACTACATCAAGACAGGACTTTGGGGTTGTCTCGGTGTCTTCAATATAGTTTTTATTAGCTTTCTTGGAGACCAATAGGGATGTCTCACTATCTTGGACCTTATCTGCATTACTTCCTTTACCATTGCATAATGGCGTACTCTTCTCCAATATTTTATCCGCATTCTAAAAGAGAAACAAACAAACACATCACAGGTTTACAATGTAGTATATGAAACTCATTTTGGTAAACTAGTTCGGTAGTAAGGTGGACAGGATAACAACATGAAACAAACATATATCTATGTAGTATGGTCACTGTATGGTCTATATCATTCTAGTTTATGTTGCCAAATCAAGATAGATATAGTTCGAATCATATCTATTTAAGACAAAGCAGCATAGACGGAATATAAGTGTGGGAAACTACACAACAATAAAAACACTTGTAATGTGCATGGCATGAGAACATAAATGTTTATTCAATTGAAACTGAAATCAACATAGAGCAAGTTACAACAGCAAACACGTTAAAGAAACGGGTTTAAAACATACCTGTTGCGCCATTGGAGTTTCAATTGCATCCTTCAAATTTGAAATTAGTTGGTATGAGTAAATACAGTGATGCAAGAGCAAAGTAGTATGAACCATAGCTAAGGAACCTAACCTAAGAACAATTCTTCTGCTGCTTTAAGCATTGACTTGGGGTTCGGAGTGGTGGTCCTCGTGCTTTGGGCACTGCAGTTGCCTTGCTAACTGCTCGTGTTTGGGTGCTCTGTGGTGGAGACGGTGTTGTGTCAATGGGAACTGGATTACTATCTGCTGGGTGTGGGGTTAGAAGGGGTGTAGCTGGTTCTCTGTCCAACTAGGTAGGGGTACAATCTGCGTGAGTCTGGGTTATGTGTGGTGGGGCTGGTTCTTGGGCAAGTACAACCGTGGTTCTATCTCCATCGACAGGTAGCATGATCTTTTCTGAAGACCGTGTTTTTACTCCCACAGATACTGTCATCACCCCCTCCAATTGAAATGGCTGATAAACAAGAAAAGTAATTGAATGTACATACATTGTAAGATAGACATGTGCAATGGATAGTAGGGAAGAAAACAGGGCATGAAATAATTCACATTTATGTTATCTAACCAAACAGAATAGCAGGACATAATTTCACATATATGATGGCTAATTAAACAGGATAGCATGACACAATTTCACATGTATGATGGCTAACTAAATAGGATAGAATGACATACTTCAAAATATGATGACTATGTAAACATGATGACATGATATAACTATACGATGTGTCTATTAAAGAGGTTGGCATGCCATAAATCATGAACATGCCATCGATGGAAACATGATGGCATGATATAATTCACAGATAGAATGACATAATTCAAAATATGATGACTATGTGAACAAGATGCGATGATATAACTATATTATGTATTTAGAAAATGGGTTTGCATGCCATAATTCAGATACATGCTATCTATGTAAACATCATGGCATGATATAATTCAAATATATGATTTATATACTAAGGAAGTGAGCAGAGGGCAATCGCATATATGATGTGTCAACTAAGGAAATGGCATTAAATATTGTGTATATGATGTAAAAACAAGCATTGCAATACAATATATGCATGATATGAGTAATATAACCCTGCTAAGTTTGAGCATACACCTCAGGGGGATAATAGGACTGGTCATCTGCATCTGAATCCTCCTCTGAAGAGCTATCTGCAACCAGCAAGATATTTGCTTCAGCAGGTAGCATTGTCTGCTCTGAAGACCTTGTTTTCACTCCAGATTTCTCCATCACCAATTCAAATGGCTGATGTACAGGAAGAGCAGTTGAATATACAAACATTGTCGACAAAAGCAATGAGAAATACAAAAAAAGGATGGCATGATATAATTCACATATATGACGCTTGGCTAAACAGCATGGCATTGCATAATTCACATATATAATGCCTTGCAACAAGATAGCATTGCATAATTCACATATATAATGTCTTGCAACAAGATGGCATTGCATAATTCACATATATGGTACTTAGACACTAAACATGTGGCATTCACACAAACCATGTCTAAACTAAGCAAATGACATAGCAATGCAAGATAAAATACGCATGATATGAGCAACATAACCCTGCCAAGTTAGAGCATGCACCTCGGGGGGAAATAGGACTGTTCATCTATCTCTGAATCCTTCTCTGAGGAGCTATCTATAACCATCAAGACATGCAATTCGTCAGATAGCATTGTCTGCTCTGAAGACCTTGTTTCCACTCCAGATTTTTCCATGATCGTGTCGAATGGCTGATGCACAGGAAGAGTAATTGAATGTACTAAAATTGTTGACATATTTAACACGTAATAAAAAATGATGTCATGATATAATCCACATATAAGATGACTGGCTAACCAGGGTGGCATTGCAAAATTCACATATATGATGCATGGCTAAACAAGATGGCATTGCATGACTCACATATATGATAAAGAAACTAAACAGATGGCATTGACACAAAGCATGTCTAAACTAAGAAGATGACATCTTTGATGTATACAGTAAGCAATGCAAGGCACCATATGCATGATATTACCAACATCAGCATGCCAAGTTAGAGCGAAGACCTCATAGGGTAAATAGGAGTGGTCTTCTGCTTCTGAATCCCCCTTAGAACAGTTATCTTCCTCTTGATTACGATCCGAAATGGGTGGAGGGGGGCTGTCTTTGCGCCCACCATGGAGCGACGTCTGCATGAAATTTTATTGCCACACAAGGCTCGCCTCTTTTGCTCTACGTATTCAGTTCCATTGTGTACAATAATTGACATGCATAGGAATAAAACATAGTGAGATTGTGTAAGAAGTGCATGCACAAATCTAGAGTGATGGTAGCAAACTGTGGTGTGACGCCTGGATAGTTAAGCTACAGTAAACCTCTGCTAATGAGGCCACGTCACCATGATTACTGTTGTTAGTTTCACGATGATTCAACCTCGTTCGAATTCAAATTCAAAATCAAGTCAAACCATAAAAGTTTTCAAATATTAAAACTAAAATGTTCGGAGTAAGCCAAATAATACATAGGTAATTATGGTGGAGAAACCACACCTTTATGAAATGTTTAAACACTCGAAAATCAATAAAATAGTAGCAATAATAATTATTTAAATTCTTTTAAAATGATAAACAATTTCAAAACTATTTTATTTCAGTGATAAGTTGTTTGTGGCTGTGGCATAATTTGTAACATCTATTTGGGTGCCACTTCAGTATTTTACCAAAACTAAAAATAAAAGAAAACTAAAAAGAAACAAAAGAGAAATAAAAACAGAACCCCCCTGGCCAACTGGGCCACAACCCAGTTGGCCGGCCCACCGGCCCAACTTCGCCCCTGGCCTATATGGCATGCCGACGCTCAAACCCCAGCCTCT
>NC_041382.1:422443713-422473236 GCF_002162155.2 Triticum dicoccoides
TGGCACCCATCCCGTGGCCTCGCAGGATCCCCCCCACTCCTCCCGATCGAGACACCCACTCCCTCTCGTTCTCCAGCGTCACCGAGCACCCCGCGCCCGATCCCTTGCCGTGCTGGAGCCCCACCACGCCGGCGTGCCCGCGCCCATGGAACCACCGCCTACCGCCGTCCTTGCACCACCACCTCGCGAAGATCCTACCATGGCCGCCGCAGCCTGGTTCTCCGTGTTCGTGCCGCGCCAAGCCGCCTCCTCGCCGGAGAGGGACGGATCCCGGAGGTCCCACCAAGGATCCGGCCTCCCTCGCCTTCCTCCCTGTAACACCCCCGATGCGGCTATATCTCCCACGTGTCGGAGCACGACTTAGAGGCATAGCCGCATAGTAGGCATGTCGTAAGAGGGGTAATCTTTATACATCCCATGTACTGAATAAGAAAGGGATAAAGAGTTGGCTTGCAATCGCCACTTCACACAATACATAAATATAGGATTACATCATCCAGAATACAATCAAGGTCCGACTACGGAACCAAAATAAAGACAACCCCAAATGCAATAGATCCCCGATCGCCCCAACTGGGCTCCACTACTGATCATCTGGAAAGGAAACATAGTAACATCCTGAATCCTCATCGAACTCCCACTTGAGTTCGGTCGCGCCCCTACACTGGCATCGTCAACACCTGCATCTGGTTTTGGAAGTAATCTGTGAGTCACGGGGACTCAGCAATCTCACACCCTCGCGATCAAGACTATTTAAGATTATGGGTAGGAAAGGTAGTGAGGTGGAGCTGCAACAAGCACTAGCATATATGGTGGCTAACTTACGCAAAAGAGAGCGAGAAGAGAAGCAAAGCACGGTCGAGAAGCTAAAATGATCAAGAAGTGATCCTAAAACTACTTACGTTCAAGCATAACACGAGACCGTGTTCTCTTCCCGGACTCCGCCGAAAAGAGACCATCACGGCTACACACGCTGTTGATTCATTTTAATTAAGTTAAGTGTCAGGTTTTCTACAACCGGATATTAACAAATTCTCATCTTCCCATAACCGCGGGCACGGCTTCGAAAGTTCAAAACCCTGCAAGGGTGTCCCAACTTAGCCCATCACAAGCTCTCATGGTCAACGAAGGATATTCCTTCTCCCAGGAAGACCCAATCAGACTCGGAATCCCGGTTACAAGACATTTCGACAATGGTAAAACAAGACCAGCAAAGCCACCCGAATGTGCCGACAAATCCCGATAGGAGCTGCACATATCTCGTTCTCAGGGCACACTGGATTGTCCAAACTTCCGGTAGGCCAACCCAGAGTTGCCCCTGGTGGCCACTGGCGGCTGACAGGTTGGACCAACACTCAGAGGAGCACTGGCCCGAGGGTTTAAAATAAAGATGACCCTTGAGTCCGCGGAACCCAAGGGAAAAAGGCTTAGGTGGCAAATGGTAAAACCAAGGTTGGGTCTTGCTGGAGGAGTTTTATTCAAGGTGAACTGCCAAGGGGTTCCCATTATAACCCAACCGCGTAAGGAACGCAAAATCAAGGAACATAACACCGGTATAACAGAAACTAGGGCGGCTAGAGTGGAACAAAACACCAGGCATAAGGCCGAGCCTTCCACCCTTTACCAAGTATATAGATGCATTAAAGTAAGCAAGATATAATAATGATATCCCAACAATAAACATGTTCCAACAAGGAACAAACTCCATCTTCACCTGCAACTAGCAACGCTATAAGAGGGGCTGAGCAAAGCGGTAACATAGCCAAACAACGGTTTGCTAGGACAAGGTGGGTTAGAGGTTTGACATGGCAATATGGGAGGCATGATATAGCAAGTGGTATGTATCGCGGCATAGCAATAGAGCGAGCAACTAGCAAGCAAAGATAGAAGTGGTTTCGAGGGTATGGTCATCTTGCCTGCAAAGTTATCCGAGTTGACGTAAGCTTGATCCTCGTAAGCGTACTCAATGGGTTCCTCGATCACGTACTCATCCCCCGGCTCTACCCAAGGCAAGAACACAAGCAAAGGAAACAACAATCAACCACAGTGCAATGCGCAAGCAACATGATGCAAAACATGACATGACATGCGGGATGTGATGTGCAATGTATATGCATGCTCCGGAAGGAAAAGAATGAATCAGGCCTCAACTTGGTTGTTGTTGCCGCTAGCTCCGCCATAGTTGCTGCCTTTTGCTCCTCGTGCTGCTGTTCCTTGTTGTTGCGCCACTGCCGCCAGCGCCCGTGTGTCGCACGGGCCCGCAGCCTGCTGTTGATGCTGCTTGATGTCGCTGCTGCCCGCCTCCACTCGCCGGCAGCTATGGCGCGCCCCGCCGCTGCCTCGTTTGCCTCTCCTTGCAGCGCCTTGTCGGGCGACTAGCGCCCGTCGCCCGGTTCGCCCCATCGGGCGCCCGCAACCACGCCCGGTTTGGCCTATGTGCCCATGACAGCCGGGGCCCACCCGTGAGAACGTTTTAAAAAATATAATAGAAAATTAATTAATTAAAATGCTAATTAACTTAATTAACCTGTGTTAGTTAATCTAATAACCTAATTAGTCTATTTAATCTGTTAGGTTAGTAAAACAGTGTATGACAAGGGGGCCCCACCCCTTGTTGACCAGTCAAAGTTTGACTGGTCAACTCAGACCCCTTGGACCCACATGTCTGCCCCTCTGGTACATTTATGTGTACCCAGAGCTGGGTGCACCTAGCAATTCACATTTATTTCAAATTAAAATAATCTGGTAATTCTAGAAAATGATTTAAAACTTTAAAAAGTAATATAAATAAACCGTAGCTCGGATGGAAAAACTTTGTACATGAAAGTTGCTCGGAATGACGAGACGAATCCGAATACGCAGCCCATTTGTCCGCCACACATCCCTAGCATAGCGAACACGCAACTTTCCTCTTCCGGTTCATCTGTCCGAAAATGCGAAACATCGGGGATACTTTCCCGGTTTTTTCCCCTTCGCCGGTATCACCTCCTACTGTGTTAGGGCACACCTAGCACCGTTACTCGTCATGTCATGCATTGATATGCATCTGTTTGCATTGTATTCATTGTTTCTTCCCCCTCTTCTCTCCGGTAGACTATGAGACTAACGCCGCTGCTGGTGCCCCGATCGACTACGTTGTTGACAACCCTTACTTGCCAGAGCAACCATGCAAGCCCCCCTGATCACGAGATATCGCCTATTCCTCTCTCTACTGCTTGCATTAGAGTAGTGTAGCATGTTACTGCTTTCCGTTAATCCTATTCTAGTGCATAGCCTGTCATTGTTGCTACAGTTGTTGATACCTTACCTGCAATCCTAAATGCTTAGTATAGGATGCTAGTTTGTCATCAGTGGCCCTACATTCTTATCAGTCTGCCATGCTATACTATCGGGCCGTGATCACGTCGAGTGTTGATCACGGTTATATACTATACATATTGCATATGATACATGTTGTGACTAAAGTCGGGTCGGCTCGTTGAGTACCCGCGGTTGATTCACAAATTGGGGGCTGAAAGGACATACTTTCCCGACGGCCCTCCGTGTGGATCTTTGTGGCGGAGCGGCAGAGCAGCTTGTGACCACCCAGGAGAGAGGTGGGCCTGGCCCTGGTCGGCGTTCGCGGTTACTTCAAGATAACACGCTTAACGAGATCTTGGTATTTGATCTGAGTCTGGCCACTAGCCTATACGCACTAACCAACTATGCGGGAACAATTATGGGCACTCGATGTCATGGTATCAGCCGAAGCCTTCGTGACGTCAGCGACTGAGTGTGATACTTCCATTTTGCATCATGCTTTTATATCGATATTTATTGCATTATGGGCTGTTATTACACATTATGTCACAATACTTATGCCTATTCTCTCTTATTTTACAAGGTTTACATAAAGAGGGAGAATGCCGGCAGCTGCGATTCTGGACTAGAAAAGGAGCAAATATTAGAGACCTATTCTGCACAGCTCCAAAAGTCCTAAAACTTCATGGAAGTTATTTTCAGAATATATAAAAAATACTAAGCGCAAGAAGTACCAGAGGGGGGTCACTCACCAGCCACGAGGGTGGGGGCGCGCCCTACCCCCCTGGGCGCGCCCCTTGCCTCGTGGGCCCCCTCGTGGCCCTCCGATGCCCATCTTCTGCTATATGGAGTCTTTCATGGAGAAAAAAAATCATAAGCAAGCTTTCGGGATGAGACTCCTCCGCCATGAGGCGGAACCAATCTAGGGCTCTGGCGGAGCTGTTCTGCTGGGGAAACTTCCCTCCGGGAGGGGGAAATCATCGTCATCGTCATCACCAACGATCCTCTCATCGTGAGGGGGTAAATCTCCATCAACATCTTCACCAGCACCATCTCCTCACAAACCCTAGTTCATCTCTCGTATCCAATTCTTGTCTCTAAGTCTGTGATTGGTACCTGTGGGTTGCTAGTAGTGTTGATTACTCCTTGTAGCTGATGCTAGTTGGTTTACTTGGTGGAAGATCATATGTTCAGATCCTATATGCATATTAATACCCCTCTGATTATGAACATGAATATGCTTTGTGAGTAGTTACGTTTGTTCCTGAGGACATGGGAGCAGTCTTGCTATTAGTAGTCATGTGAATTTGGTATTCGTTCGATATTTTGATGAGATGTATGTTGTCCCTCCTCTAGTGGTGTTATGTGAACGTCGAATACATGACACTTCACCATTATTTGTGCCTATAGGAAAGCATTGCAAAGTAATAAGTAGATGATGGGTTGCTAGAGTGACAGAAGCTTAAACCCTAGTTTATGCGTTGCTTCGTAAGGGGCTGATTTGGATCCATATGTTTGATGCTATGGCTAGATTTACCTTAATACTTTTGTTGTAGTTGCGGATGCTTGCAATAGAGGTTAATCATAAGTGGGATGCTTGTCCAAGTAAGGACAGTACCCAAGCACCGGTCCACCCACATACCAAATTATCAAAGTACCGAACGCGGATCATATGAACGTGATGAAAACTAGCTTGATGATAATTCCCATGTGTCCTCGGGAGCGCTTTCTCTATATAAGAGTTTGTCCAGGCTTGTACTTTGCCACAAAAAGGATTGGGCCACCTTGCTGCACTTTATTTACTTTTGTTACTTGTTGCTCATTACAAATTATCTTATCACAAAACAATCTATTACCTACAATTTCAGTGCTTGCAGACAATACCTTGCAGAAAACCGCTTATCATTTCCTTTTGCTCCTCGTTGGGTTCGACACTCTTACTTATCGAAAGGACTACGATAGATCCCCTATACTTGTGGGTCATCAAGACTCTTTTCTGGCGTCGTTGCCAGGGAGTGAAGCGCCGTTGGTAGGTGGAATTTGGTAAGGAAAAATTTATATAGTGTGCTGAAATTTACTGTCACCTGTTACTATGGAAAGTAATCCTCTGAGGGGCTTGTTCGGGGTATCTTCGCCCCGACCAATAGAGCAAAGAGTTGCTCCTCAACCTACTGAACCTACTGAACCTACTGAAAATGAAAATGTCTACTTTGAAATTCCTTCAGGTATGATAGAAAAACTGCTAGCTAATCCTTTTTCAGGAGATGGAACATTACATCCTGATGAGCACCTAATATATGTGGATGAAGTTTGTGGATTATTTAAGCCTGTAGGTATGCCCGATGATGTTATCAAGAAGAAGGTCTTCCCTTTATCTTTGGAGGGAGATGCATTGACATGGTATAGGCTATGTGATGATATGGGATCATGGAACTACAAATGATTGAAATTGGAATTTCATTAGAAGTTTTATCCTATGCATCTTGTTCATCATTATCGCAATTATATATATAATGTTTGGCCTCACGAAGGAGAAAGCATTGCTCAAGCTTGGGGGAGGCTTAAATCAATGTTATATTCATGCCCCAATCATGATCTCTCAAGAGAAATGATTATCCAAAAAAATTATGCTCAGCTTTCTGATAACAATCGCACCATGCTTGATACTTCTTGTGCTGGCTCTTTTATGATGAAGACTATTGAATTCAAATGGGATTTATTGGAAAGAATTAAACGCAACTATGAAGATTGGGATCTCGACGAAGGTAAGGAGTCAGGTATGACACCTAAGTTTGATTGTGTTAAATCTTTTATGGATACCGATGTTTTCCGTAAATTTAGCACTAAATATGGACTTGACTCTGAGATAGTAGCTACTTTCTGTGAATATTTTGCTACTCATGTCGATCTCCCTAAGGAGAAGTGGTTTAAATATCATCCTCCCATAGAAGTAAAAGTAGCTGCACCTATTAAAGTTGAAGAAAAGACTATCACTTATAATGATCCTATTGTTCCTACTGCTTATGTTGAGAAACCACCTTTTCCTGTTAGGATAAAAGATCATGCTAAAGCTTCAATTGTGGTTCGTAAAAGCAATATTAGAACCTATACACCTCCTGAGCAAGTTAAAGTTGAACCTAATATTGCTATTGTTAAGGATCTCTTGGCTGATAATATTGATGGGCATGTTATTTATTTCTGTGATGAAACTACTAGAATTGCTAAACCTTGTGCTAAAGATAAACATAGACCTATGGTAGGCACGCCTATTATTTCTGTTAAAATAGGAGATCATTGTTATCATGACTTGTGTGATATGGGTGACAGTGCTAGTGCAATACCTATTGACTTATACAACGAAATTATGCATGATATTGCACCTGCTGAGTTAGAAGATATTGATGTCACAATTAAACTTGCCAACAAAGATACTATTTCACCAATTGGGATTGTTAGAGATGTTGAAGTCTTGTGTGGGAAAACTAAATATCCTACTAATTTTCTTGTTCTTGGTTCCCCATAAGATAGCTTTGTCCCATTATATTTGGTAAACCCTTCTTAAACACTGTTAATGCTAGGATAGACTGCAAAAAGGATGTTGTTACCATTGGTTTAGGTGATATGTCTCATGAGTTCAACTTTTCTAAATTTTGTAGACAACACTATGAAGAGGAATTTCCTAGTAAAGATGAAATTATTGGTCTTGCTTCTATTGCCGTACCTCCTAGTGATCCTTTAGAACAATATTTGCTAGACCATGAAAATGATATGTTTATGAATGAAAGAAGGGAAATAGATGAAGTGTTCTTTAAACATGGACCTATTCTGAAACACAACTTGCCTGTTGAAACTTAGGGGATCCTCCTCCACTCAAGGGTGATCCCGTGTTTGAGCTTAAACCTTTGCCTGATACTCTTAAATATGCTTATCTTGATGAAAAGAAGATATATCATGTTATTATTAGTGCTAACCTTTCAGAGAAGGAGGAAGAAAAATTAATGAAAACTCTGAAGAAGCACTGTGCTGCTATTGGATATACTCTTGATGATCTTAAGGGCATTAGTCCCACTCTATGTCAACACAAAATAAATTTGGAAAAAGATGCCAAACCAGTTATTGACCACCAACGACGACTGAATCCTAAGATGAAAGAAGTGGTAAGAAAAGAAATACTAAAGCTCCTTGAGGCCGGTATAATTTATCCAATTGCTGATAGTCAGTGGGTAAGTATTGTCCATTGTGTTCCTAAGAAAGGAGGTATTACTGTCGTTCCTAATGATAAACATGAATTGATTCCGCAAAGAATTATTACAGGTTATAGGATGGTAATTGATTTCCGCAAATTAAATAAGGCTACTAAAAAGGATCATTACCCCTTACCTTTCATTGATCAAATGCTAGAAATATTATCCAACTAGATGGTTATTCTGGTTTCTCTCAAATACCTGTGTCAGCTGATGATCAATCAAAGACCACTTCTACTTGCCCTTTCAGTACTTTTGCTTATAGACATATGCCTTTTGGTTTATGTAATGCACCTGCTACCTTCCAAAGATGCATGATGGCTATATTCTCTTATTTTTGTGAAAAGATTTGTGAGGTATTCATGGATGATTTCTCCGTTTATAGATCCTCTTTTGATGATTGCTAAAGCAACCTTGATCGAGTTTTGCAGAGATGTGGAGAAACTAACCTTGTCTTGAATTGGGAGAAATGCCACTTTATGGTTAAAGAAGGTATTGTCTTGGGGCGCAAAATTTCTGAAAGAGGCATAGAAGTTGACAAAGCTAAAGTTGATGCTATTGAAAAGATGCCGTGTCCCAAGGGCATCAAAGGTATAAGAAGTTTCCTTGGTCATGCCGGTTTTTATAGGAGGTTCATTAAGGACTTCTCAAAAATTTCTCGGCCTCTGAATAATTTATTACAAAAAGATATACCGTACGTCCATTTTGCATCATGCTTTTATATAGATATTTATTACATTATGGGTTGTTATTACACATTATGTCACAATACTTATGCCTATTCTCTTTTATTTTACAAGGTTTACACAAAGAGGGAGAATGTCGACAGCTGGAATTCTGGACTGGAAAAGGAGCAAATATTAGAGACCTATTATGCACAGCTCCAAAAGTCTTGAAACTTCACGGAAGTTATTTTCAGAATATATAAAAAATACTAAGCGCAAGAAGTACCAGAGGGGGCCACTCACTAGCCACGAGGGTGGGGGGCGCGCCTTACCCCCCTGGGCGCGCCCTACCCCCCTGGGCGCGCCCCCTGCCTCGTGGACCCCCTGATAGCCCTCTGATGCCCATCTTATGCTATATGGATTCTTTCATGGAGAAAAAATCATAAGCAAGCTTTTAGGGACGAGACTCCGCCGCCACGAGGTGGAACCAATCTAGGGCTCTGGCGGAGCGGTTCTGCCAGGGAAACTTCCCTCCGGGAGGGGGAAATCATAGCCATCGTCATCACCAACGATCCTCTCATCGGGAGGGGGTCAATCTCCATCAACATCTTCACCAGCACCATCTCCTCTCAAACCCTAGTTCATCTCTTGTATCCAATTCTTGTCTCTAAGTCTGGGATTGGTACCTATGGGTTGCTAGTACTGTTGATTACTCCTTGTAGTTGATGCTAGTTGGTTTACTTGGTGGAAGATCATATGTTCAGATCCTATATGCATATTAATACCCCTCTGATTATGAACATGAATATGCTTTGTGATTACTTACGCTTGTTCCTGAGGACATGGGAGAAGTCTTGCTATTAGTAGTCATGTGAATTTGGTATTCGTTCGATATTTTGATGAGATGTATGTTGTCTCTCCTCTAGTGGTGTTATGTGAACGTCGAGTACATGACACTTCACCATTATTTGGGCCTAGAGGAAGGCATTGGGAAGTAATAAGTAGATGATGGGTTGCTAGAGTGATAGAAGCTTAAACCCTAGTTTATGTGTTGCTTCGTAAGGGGCTGATTTGGATCCATAAGTTTCATGCTATGGTTAGGTTTACCTTAATACTTTTGTTGTAGTTGCGTATGCTTGCAATAGAGGTTAATCATAAGTGGGATGCTTGTCCAAGTAAGGATAGTACCCAAGCACCGGTCCACCCACATACCAAATTATCAAAGAACTGAATGCGAATCATATGAACATGATGAAAACTAGCTTGACAATAATTCCCATGTGTCCTCGGGAGCGCTTTCTCTATATAAGAGTTTGCCCAGGCTTGTCCTTTGCTACAAAAAGGATTGGGCCACCTTGCTTCACTTTATTTACTTTTGTTACTTGTTGCTCGTTACAAATTATCTTATCACAAAACTATCTATTACCTACAATTTCAGTGCTTGCAGAGAATACCTTGCTGAAAACCGCTTATCATTTTCTTCTGCTCCTCTTTGGGTTCCACACTCTTACTTATCGAAAGAACTACGATAGATCCCCTATACTTGTGGGTCATCAGAGTGGTGCACGCTGGATTGGACTGGAACGCCTGCTCTTGTATTAGGGAGGCTAGGTCTGCTTACCAGCCGCGTTCACAACATGCAGGTGTGCAATGGGCGATGGGCCCAGACCCTTGTGCCATAGGATTTAGACTGGTGTGTTGACCTCTCTGTTGTGCCTAGGTGGGTTGCGACGTGTTGATCTTCTGAGGTCGGGCATGACCTAGGAAAGTGTGTCTAGACAAAGGGGGTCGAGCGTGTTGGGAAATGTGGTGCACCCCTGCAGGGAAGTTTATCTATTCGAATAGCCGTGTCCCTCGGTAAAAGGACGAACCGGAGTTGTACCTTGAACTTATGACAACTAGAACCGGATACTTAATAAAATACACCCTTCCAAGTGCCAGATACAACTCGGTGATCGCTCTCTCACAGGGCGACCAGGGGAGGATCATCGGGTAGGATTATGCTATGTGATGATACTTTCTTAACTTACCATCTACTCTCTTTTACTGCTCCAAGATGGAGGCTGCGAGAAGCGTAGTCTTCGACAGGACTAGCTATCCCCCTCTTATTCCCGCATTCTGCAGTTCAGTCCACATATACTACCCCCTTTTGTTGATACCAATGCATATGTAGTGTAGCTCCTTGCTTGCGAGTACTTTGGATGAGTACTCACGGTTGCTTTGCTCCCCCTTTTCCCCCTTTCTATTTCCGATTATTGCGACCAGGCCTTGGAGTCCAGGAGCCAGACGCCACTATCGATGACGCCTGCTACTACTCGGGAGATGCCTACTACTACGTGCGGGCCACTGACGATGATCAGGAGTAGTTTAGGAGGTCCCAGGCAGGAGGCCTTGCCTTTTCGATCGTTTCTACTTTTGTGCTAGCCTTCTTAAGGCAATCTTGTTTAACTTATGTCTGTACTCAGATATTGTTGCTTCCGCTTTTGTGCTAGCCTTCTTAAGGCAATCTTGTTTAACTTATGTCTGTACTCAGATATTCTTACTTCCACTAACTCTTGTGCCTTCGAGCTTTGTATTCGAGCCTTTGAGGCCCCCGGCTTGTAATATAAAGCTTGTATTATTTTATTTGTGTCTAGAGTTGTGTTGTGATATATTCCCGTGAGTCCCTGATCTTGGTCGTACACATTTGCGTGTATGATTAGTGTACGGTCAAATCGGGGGCGTCATAAGTTGGTATCAGAGCCGACTGCCTGTAGGAATCCCCCTTCCACACTCCTTGGCCGAAGTTGAGTCTAGTCAATGAAAATTGTTTTACTAACTTGGTGTGCGGCCCATGGGCCCACGTCACCATTGGATGGTATTAGGATCTTTTATTCCTCCTCTATACTCTGGGACTCTAATCTCTCTTCTATTCGGGTTAAATGAATTTTGCT
Organism: Triticum dicoccoides; assembly: GCF_002162155.2. Taxonomy (NCBI): domain Eukaryota; kingdom Viridiplantae; phylum Streptophyta; class Magnoliopsida; order Poales; family Poaceae; genus Triticum; species Triticum dicoccoides. The sequence goes on from NC_041382.1 coordinate 422,454,856, forward strand.
AAATCTAACATTAGGATCTCGTGATCACTTTCACACGGAGAACACCTTATTACCAATGATCGTCTGCTGCACCAGAAGATTCTGAGGTTACTCTACGGTGCTATTCCAAGACACTTGTATTAACCGCCTTTGCAAATTCCCTACCACCGTTATATCCTTATGGATAACTGCATACGCCTGCCATTCTTACATTCAATCCCATTGATCTTGTTATTACAAGAGACACCGAAATTCTTTCTATTGTTCCGAGAATACTTTGTGCCTACATCCTTGTAGTTATTTGCCACCTGAATACCCCTACGGATAATTTCTCGCACTTATCAAATTTCCGCTCATCCCCAGATGATTCATCTATTTCAAAAAAGTCTCTGAAATACCATTCGGTCTTCCGAAAATCCTAAGCAGCCTATTGCTGCTGAAATTCTTCCTTGCTTGCGTTATGATTAATCCCATAAGTCTGGTAATCTTATTGGCATCCTTTGTCATTATCATTTTGAGTCCGTTAATTCAATATGTTGTGAATGCTCACAATCCTCAATCAGATCCTAGAATTCATCCTCCCAGCTCAGATGTCATTTTAAACATGAGCTGGATCTCGACCAATCGAATTGCCATCGATTGTACCCCTAAGGCTATTCAACTTATCCATCCTTAATCAGAGCATTGCTTCTGATCCCTTGTCTTGGAATTCATAATTCGTTTGCATTTGAACTTTGAGTTAGTCAGTTGTTTCTATAATCTGATCTCCTTGCATTCTTTCTTCCCCTGGTTGAGTACCGATGCTCACATCGGATCCCTTGTGGACCACCAGACCCTTTGTCGGATTTTATCTGACAACGTCCTTCATATTCAATAAGCTTGTGACCATTTTGTTGGATACATAATGTCTTTGGTAAATTGTATCCTCTGCTTTCTCAAGCATGCTCTACTATCGAGCTTATGTTATTTATTCTTGAAATTTGTGGTATATGTTCCTAAGATAGCCCAATGGGTTGAACCTATGCCTTCCCAAAACCGTATGAACCCGAAAGTTTTCGTGAGTCATACTCTTATGTTGCTTCGCAAAATAAAATTTAAACACTATAACTTTTTCGAAAAAGAGAAGTGAATGAAGGGTTATGCATTGCAGAAGTGGGAGTCGACCTTGAACCTTTGTGTTCATGCCCACGGACACGGTGTGGAACTTGTCATGAAAGCTTCTTGCAAGAATATTTAGTCATTTGAATAATTCTTTCAGTATGTAAATTGGATCCCTTGTAGTTATGGTTCCGACCATGCTAACCTTATTCAACATATCTGCAAACAAACCATTCCATTGCCTCGTCTATTCTGACAAGTTTAAAGTATCTGCTATCACAAGTCTACGATACAGATCAGTTTCTATTCCGATCTACCTCCGAGCTTCACCTCTGTTATCTCGAGAATATCACCTAACTACATAACTGCTTTTGAGTCTTCATCTACTATTGCTTCTCAGTGATTTTAGATTTCCCACGGGTTCTGAGTTATTAGTCACTCGAGAACACCGATAAGTGAATGAACTCTGCCCTCCGATTCAATAACTCTTAAATAATTTTCGTTGCTTACGATTTTAATAATCCTTCAAGTCATTCCTAGCCTGATCGGCTATACCATTATCGTGCTAAATTTTTACGGTGCTACTGGTCCTTCTTCCCGGAGCACAATTTTTTGATGGTGAGCTAAGCTTACGTCGATCTTCCTCGTCATATCATTTCGCCTTGAACAACAAGCTTGGTTCCGAGTTTGTGTCGTACCCGTGGTTCCAATAAAACTTGCGCTTCATCATTCCTTTGACTTGATGCCATCACTGGTCGATTACATTTTCATGAAATCTCCCGACAAATGTGTCGTGATCATCATCAACATTTTCACTCCTTCCAGGATATCAACCAAATTCATGATGGTAAGTACCATCCTCGTCCCTTGGTAATTTGAGTTACCATTGACAACATCCTTATCTTTCTTTCATCATAAACTTGTTCATGGTGTGGATGCAACTTGCTAACGAGCTTTTATTACGTTCTACCTTGAAGTATTACCACCTTTTATGTCAAGAATGTTGTGAGAATTGCTCCACCTCTTCAGAATTCTTGGTATAGTGATACTTCTCACCATCACCATTCTTTCTTGTGTTGTTTCTAATCAGGATACCAACAGGTGAATGGTGCTGTTTGGATTCTGCCCTTCTATCAACCTTATTGCTTTGAAGTTAATGGTTGACCACTCATTCTTAGACTATTGGTTATTGAATCACCATTCTAACATTGATCATGCTACCTAAGACCATATTCCGGGCGCACCTTTCCACCAATGTTTAATTGTGTGTGTTTTCCTTGAGCATACACCATCATATCATTTGATCTGACAAATGTTATCTCCTTGTTTACATAACCGTGGAAATCCATCTTTTGGAAATCTCGATTAGTTGTCGCTGAGTCCATCAGCCACCTCCCCACCCTCTCCTTGGTTTAAATGATGAACTCTTGTTTTAGAACTCGCTTCCATAATTCATTTCCCGAGAATCTTGCGATGTCTTCTCATCAACTTCTATCGCACCTTTTTCTTCTCAGGCATCCTAAGTCTGAGGTATCCTGACACTGATCGAATCTGAATCTCTGCCAGATATGATGTTTGGAACATATATCCAAGAGTTATATCATTGGTCTTTATATGACTCGGTAAGATGATGTCATGCCTAGCGCACCTAGCCAGAGGCTCTATTGTTATAGTTTCCTTTTCAGCAAGGTTATCCTTTCTTCCATGAGGAAATTGTAAGACTTATTCTATAAGTTGTTCCTGATGGATGCTTTTTGTTTCCAAAGCCTGACCTTCACCTGCTGACCATGTCAATGCTATCTCGAAGCATGTCTATGGTACTCCAATTTTAAATGTCATGAAAATTCTCTCCCGTACCTAAAGAGTTTTCTACATTATATCATGTCATGGATATCATGCTCTGCTTGTCCTTGGGAAGGATATACCCCTGAAATATGTGCTTAAACACATTTTCCTTTCCATTGTTCTGTTACTCTGATAAACACCTTTTCCTTTCCATTGTTTTGTTTAGCCTTTCTTGTGATCTATATGACCTAAGCAGTAATATTCTCCTGCTTATGTAAACACCTCGGTGTACAACTCTATTAGTAAGACCCTGTTACTATTGTTGATGACATTCAGGTAGCCACCGACGGACGAGAACTTTTCCTATTGGTCCGCCTCATTCAACGAGCAGGAAAATGGTTCTCTTCGTCCCTCGCCCTTGGTACCGACGTTGTTGCCGACATAATCAATAGGCTACCCTCTGACATGCCTTGCTTGCATGATCACGCAAGACATCTCCACCCTTCCAACCTTTAACCCACATGGTGGGCCCATAACCCACAGTTCCATACGATTGAAACCCGACTCTCCTGTACAACCCTATTTCTAATGGTTATTCCTCGCGCTTCACTTTGTATGTAATTCACGGGCCACCTGCCTACTGATCTATTCTGGTATTAGACACAACATTTATTCTAGTTGCTCTGAGCCCCTTTCACACCCTGTTTCAGACATCGAACGATTGCCTATCCATTTGAAACTTCCCATGATACCTCCTTACTTTGCTCTCAATATTTTCTTAAGATTCAATTTGAGAGTTACTTCCGCCACCTTCCCCGATGTTATCGACCAGATAGTCGACCTTGCAGAGGTCTGTTCTCCGAAAATACTCACCCTTTATTCTTTCGTAAGTACGATGGAGTTCCCAAAGAAAGGATGTAGACTTCATCATGATGACCTGAAATAGAGAATTGAAGACATCAACGAAAGGGATTAACTTCTTCTAGAAGAGCAGCCAAGACCGAGAAGATCCGTTAGCATTTTGTAACCAGACTTTTCCGCCTTACTCTACCTCTTAAATCTCGGGACAACATTTCTTGTAGTGGAGGAGAATTGTGACGCCTGGATAGTTAAGCTACAGTAAACCTCTGCTAATGAGGCCACATCACCACGATTACTGTTGTTAGTTTCACGATGATTCAATGTCGTTCGAATTCAAATTCAAAATCAAGTCAAACGATAAAAGTTTTCAAATATTGAAACTAAAATGTTCGGAGTGAGCCAAATAATACATAGGTAATTATGGTGGAGAAACCACACCTTTATAAAATGTTCAAATACTCTAAAATGAATAAAATAGTAGCAATAATTATTATTTAAATGCTTATAAAATAATAAACAATTTCAAAACTATTTTATTTCACTTCTAAGTTGTTTGTGGCTATGGCATAATTTGTAACATCTATTTGGGTGCCACTTTAGTATTTTACCAAAAGTAAAAATAAAAGAAAACTAAAAAGAAACAAAAGAGAAATAAAAACATAACCACCCCTGGCCAACTGGGCCACAACCCAGTCGGCCGGCCCACCGGCCCAATTGTGCCCTTGGCCTATATGGCCTGCCGACGCTCAAACCCTAGCCTCTCCCCTCCCCGATCCCCTCTCACTCCCCCTCGCCCCCTGGATTTGGACGGCACCCATCCCGTCGCCTCGCACGATCCCCCCCCCACTCCTCCCGCACGAACCCCACACTCCTCCTGATCGAGATACCCACTCCCTCTTGTTCTCCAGCGTCACCGAGCACCCCACGCCTGATCACTTGCCGTGCTGGAGACCCACCTCGCTGGCGCGCCCGCGCCCATGGAACCATTGCCTACCACCATCCTTGCGCCACCACCTCGCGAAGATCCTACCATGGCCGCCGCCGCCTGGTTCTCCACGTCCGTGCCGCGCCAAGCCGTCTCCTCGCCAGAGAGGGATGGATCGGATCCCGGAGGTCCCATCACGGATCCGGCCTCCCTCGCCTTCCTCCCCCTCATCAACTGAAGCCCCCTCCTCCGATGCCGTCGGACGTCACCGCGAACCGCGCCGTCGATCCGCTCGTCCCCGACCTCCTCCGGCTCCACCGAGCACCCTGCCGCTTCCGTTGTGAGCCTCCGGCCCTCCATGGCCTTTTCCCCCTCCTCCCCGTGCTCTCGCGCTGGTTTCCGCTAGCTCCGCCATAGTTGCTGCCTTTTCCTCCTCGTGCTGCTGTTGCCTGTTGTTGCGCCACTGCCGCCAGCGCCCTTGTGCCACGGGGGCCCACAACCTGCTGTTGATGCTGCTTGATGCCGCTGCTGCCCGGCTCCACTCGCCGGCAGCTGCGGCGCGCCCCGCCGGTGCCTCGGTTGCCTCTTCCTGTAGCGCCTTGTCGGGCGACTAGCGCCCGTCGCACGGGCTCGCCCCATCGAGCGCCCGCAACCGCGCCCGTTTGGCCTATGTGCCCATGATAGCCGGGGCCCACCCCTGAGAACGTTCAAAAAAATACAATAGAAAATTAATTAATTAATTAATTAAAATGCTAATTAACTTAATTAACATGTGTTAGTTAATCTAATAACCTAATTAGTATATTTAATCTGTTAGGTTAGTAAAACAGTGTATGACAAGGGGCCCCACCCCCTGTTGACCAGTCAAAGTTTGACTGCTGAACTCGAACCCCTTGGACCCACATGTCAGCCCCTCTGGTACATTTACGTGTACCCACAGCTGGGTGCACCTAGAAATTCACATTTATTTCAAATTAAAATAATCTGATAATTCTAGAAAATGATTTAAAACTTTAAAAATTAATATAAAATAAATCGTAGCTCAGATGGGAAAATTTTGTACATGAAAGTTGCTCAGAACGACGAGACGAAATCCGAATACGCAGCCCGTTCGTCCGCGACACATCCCTAGCATAGCGAACACGCAACTTTCCCCCTCCGGTTCATCTATCCGAAAACGCGTAACACCGGGGATACTTTCCTGGTTGTTTTCCCCCTTTGCCGGTATCACCTCCTACTTTGTTAGGTCACACCTAGCACCGTTACCCATCATGTCATGCATCATATGCATCTGTTTGCATTGTATTCATTGTTTCTTCCCCCCTCTTCTCTTCGGTAGACTACGAGACTGGCGCCGCTGCTGGTGCCCCGATCGACTACGTTGTTGACGACCCTTACTTGCCAAAGCAACAAGGCAAGCGCCCCCCCCCCCTTGATCACCAGATATCGCCTATTTCTCTCTTTACTACCTGCATTAGAGTAGTGTAGCATGTTACTGCTTTCCGTTAATCCTATTCTGATGCATAGCTTGTCATTGTTGCTACAGGTGTTGATACCTTACCTGCAATCCGAAATGCTTAGTATAGGATGCTAGTTTATCATCAGTGGCCCTACATTCTTGTCAGTCTGCCATGCTATACTATCGGGTCGTGATCACGTCGGGTGTTGATCATGGGTATGTACTATACATATTGCACATGATACATGTTGTGACTAAAGTCGGGTCGGCTCGTTGAGTACCCGCGGTTGATTCACAAATTGGGGGTTGAAAGGACATACTTTCCCGACGGCCCTCTATGTGGATCCTTGTGGCGGAGCGACAAGGCAGGTTTAGACCACCCAGGAGAGAGGTCGGCCTGGCCCTGGTCGGCGTTCGCGGTTACTTCAAGATAACACGCTTAACGAGATCTTGGTATTTGATCTGAGTCTGGACACTGGCCTATATGCACTAACCAACTATGCGGGAACATTTATTGGCACTCGATGTCGTGGTATCAGCCGAAGCCTTCGTGATGTCAGCGACTGAGTGGCGCGCGCCGGATTGGACTGGAACACCTGCTCTTGTATTAGGGAGGCTAGGTCTGCTTATCGGCTACGTTTGAAACGTGCAGGTGTGCAATGGGCGACGGTCCCAGACCCCTGCGCCATAGGATTTAGACCGGTGTGTTGACCTCTCTGTTGTGCCTAGGTGGGCTGCGACGTGTTGATCTTCCATGGCCGGTCATGACCTAGGAAAGTGTGTCTGGACAAAGGGGGTCAAGCGTATTGGGAAATGTGGTGCACCCCTGCAGGGAAGTTGATCTATTCGAATAGCCGTGTCCCTCGGTAAAAGGACAAACCGGAGTTGTACCTTGACCTTATGACAACTAGAACTGGATACTTAATAAAATACACCCTTCAAAGTGCCAGATACAACTTGGTGATCGCTCTCTCACAGGGCGACGAGGGGAGGATCACCGGGTAGGATTATGTTATGCGATGATACTTGGTTAACTTACCATCTACTCTCTTCTACTGCTTCAAGATGGAGGCTGCCAGAAGCATAGTCTTCGACAGGACTAGCTATCCCCCTCTTATTCCGGCATTCTGCAGTTCAGTCCACATATACTACCCCCTTTTGTTGATACCAATGCATATGTAGTGTAGCTCCTTGCTTGCGAGTACTTTGGATGAGTACTCACGGTTGCTTTGCTTCCCCTCCCCCCCCTTTGTATATCTGATAGTACTGATTGCTGCCCCAATATGTACCCCACAACCATTTAAAAACTCAAGTTTCAACATAAGTTTGGACCTGACTCGGAGTCTAATAGGTGAACACGACGATAAAGTAGCATGTCATCATATTAAGCGATGCATAACGTAAGCAGACACGGAAGAGTGCGACCTCTCTTGCGGACCGTGTAGTCCTCAAGGTCATCTGCTCAGTTGATGATGGTAATGCAGTTGTCGTGGCTGCCGGCGGCGGGGAAGAAGATCTAAGGCGGCGAAAGACAGTCTGGGTAGAGGATCCCTGCTGTGGTGAACCCTTCCGTCATTGGAGCAGCTGAGCTGGGGTGGAACACAGCACCGCGGGAACAAGACAAACCACACAAGGTTTTCTTTGACACATATCTGTAACAGAAGTAATTGTGTAAGGGCTTGTTTGAATTAGAGGATTCTAACAATGCAGGGATAGGAAATAGAGAGGAATAGAATAGGAATGCATGTGCGAAACAGAGAATTTAAAAACACAGGATTTCTGCCAATCTGGGTGTTTGGTTCACAAGAATTGGAAGATCACAGGATGCAAAGAAGCATGGTGAGATTAAGTCAAACCACAAGAAAATGTATGGTTATAATGCTATTATGCTACTATCTCTTAGTGTTGTGCTTCATGAATAGGAAATTGAAAAGGAGGACAAGTGGAAATTAAAATTCCTACAGTTTTCCTTTCAAGGAGACACTAAAGGAACAAATCCTACAGTTTTCCTTTGCTCCATTTCTTTGCACCAAATTCATGAAAAGTAGTACCATACGAAACTTTCCAATTCCTATGTTTTTCATTCACTTTTCCTTTCAAGCACTAGCGATTCTAGTAGGCAGGCTTGAGCAAGGAAAAGCCTACACTAAAAAAATGTTTTTGTGCTACTTCTATTACTTTGGACCCAGGCCACTGCCCTACTAGCTCAACTCCCAGGGCCATCTACAAATGCACAGCTCAAACGCACAGAGAATAATGATGGCGTTCAAGAGAGTCCATCACCGATAGCTAAGTTGCCTGGTACCTCACTGCTTGTCATATAGTAGGATAAAATAATCGTATTTCCCATTACTTTGTGTGCTCAGTGGACAATATATATAACATGTAGAGTAAAAAAGATATGCAACAAGTGTACAACCTCTTTGGCGAAGCCATGTCGATCTCAGCATGATTGGGTTGGCCGGTAAGGATGCTCCGGTTGACTTGGCTATCGGGGGAGGGGAAGAAGATCTTAGGCATCTGGAGATGGAGCCCAAGGTACTGCTCCGCTGTGATGGAGGGTTTCGTCATTGGAGCAGCTCCAGTGAGTTGTATGACGCCGAGGCTAAAGCAGGACAAGAGAGACAACGTTAACCTAGGTGGAATTCTAATAGCATCTCCAATAGATGATGTAAAATACATAACCACAAAGTGCTAGAGGTAAAATACATCAGCCGCTCATCTTTGAACTTAACTGTCGAAACTGAATTTGACTGTCGAAACTGAACTTGACTGTCGAAACTCAATTTTACTGTCGAAACTGAACGCACTAGAGGTGAGGCTACATGTCAGTCGACTGACTTTTTCATCTCTGGTCAGTCGATTTTGCAGCCGTTGGATACGAAATCAAGGGCCTGCAGTTCATCTTCAACCTCCACCCCCTGAGCCGTCAGCCACCACTGACCAAACGGCCGCCCGCGGCCGGCGGTGTGCCACCCCGCCCGCCCCGAAAATACTCCCCACCGCCGGTCCGCCGCCGCCCCGGCCATCCCTCTAGGACCCCCCCATGCCGAGCTTTTTCTTCGGCGATCCCCATGCCACCGCCGGCGACCACCGCCCCGATCTTGAACCCTAAGATAGATAGTGGGGTACCTCTCTGGTGAACCCCCTCCCCGCCGCGGCTGGTTCTTCCTTAACTCCGGCGAGCCCCCCCCCACCCCTTGAAAAATGACTGACCCAAAAGTCGATTCAAACGATTGAAGTGTAGCTAAATCGAAGCAGCATCACAAGCAAGAGCAAGAGCGAGAGCAGCAGTGCGAGCAAGAGCAAGAGCAAGAGCAGATAAGGTAGGGGACCGAGAGCAAGAGCAGACCAGGAGCGCGAGCGAGAGCTAAAGCAGCAGCAGCTCCTACTGATGTGGATGTTGCCGCCGAAGGAGCAACGTCATGGAGGAAGTGGTCGGCGAAGCCGCCGTGGATGGAGCCACGCCATGTCAGCTCAGGACCGAGTGTCGGCAGCACCATGAGATCGAATCAAGAAGAAAATGCGGCGATTAGTGTACAACCTCTTTGGTGGCACCGATTAGGCCGCAGCTTCATCCGAGAAAATGGTGATGATGATGCTCTTCTGGTGGTGCAGGTGAAGACGGCGGTGTGGGAATGAAGGCGGTGCGAAAGACGAGGGGAACATCGGGGCATCTCCTTGGAGGTGGAGGACGGGGTGGCTGAACCGGCGGGATGACCAGATCGACGACGGATCCTCATCCTGTACGGTGGATGAGGGACGTCGAGGTGTTGCTGTGGATGACGTCGTCGGGGAAGAGGCTCCGGCTGGGTGGCGGACGGAGGAGGGTGTGGGGCTTCGCGGGTTTTCTCGGCCTTGGTGTATGAATGGGTGGGCGGATGGGATGGGAGTGGGGAACCATGGCTTAGGGACGCGCTTGTCCGAAATGTGGGGTAAGTTACAACAGTACCCCCACCGATTTGAGGCGGTTCTTTCGGTTCAAGGGTATCACGGGCATTTCACGTGTCGGGATTTCACGGGAGGTGGGATTTTTCGCGTGTGTTGTAATTTTGGAACAGCAAGGCGCGGGTTGAGATGGAGGGAGTTGTCGGAGCACAACGAGACAAAGATTTATCCTAAATATTTCGGGGTAACAAGGCGCGGGTTGAAGAGGCGGGAGCTTTGCATCACGATAGACAGAGACGCTAGCTTCAATTTCGGCATAACAAGGCGCGGCTTGAAATTTCGGGAGAACAAGCTTAACGTGTACCCAAAAAAAAGATAATTTAGACTAGTATGATATACTACGTACAATGTGTTTAACACGCACAACACACACAGGCACCATTTAGACTAGTAAGGTACACATGCATTGCACGCATGAGATTTGGCAACCAAATTATGAATAAATACCACATTATAGCATGTAAGCTTTGAGTCATATATGCATGATGTAGATGTTCGTTTAATGCTTATAGTTCATTTCATTCAAAATCATCTAGTTTTTATAAGAAAGCTAATCTATTTTAAGATTCATGGAATTGTGCGTTGTAAGGCAAAAAGTAAAAACAAATCATGTAGAAAAACATTTGGGAAATTCTGATACGGAAGATTCTAGAACAAATAAGAAGTGCTTGTGTTTTGAGGTTTGTGCATTATGCTTAAGTTCAACCATAGAGTCTTCTAGATTGTGCATGTGGCAAAATCTGGTGGAATCTAGATGATATCCAATGGCCAGTAGTGCTCAAATTTGCCAGCTCTGCACCATCGGATTGGCCTCATCCAATGACCATCTTTCAAAGTTAAAGTTATCTGCACACTATATAAAAAATATAAAATATAATATATATATATATATATGGGTATAGATATAGATATGTGATGCGAAAGCCATCAATCATCTCCAATTAGAATAGTGTGTCCATGCACGGATGCAACGTGGCGAAACAATGTCTGCCATCGGTATCTCAAATTCAAACTAGTCTGACCTTGTTCAATGTGTATACATTACAACATGCTCGTTTCCAAACCACACCACGCAGATCTCCGTTATTTTCATGCATGCATGGGTTTCAAACATCATGATCTCTTATTCAAATATTCGAATTCAACTTTACATTGATTATGACCTCACCTAGTCTTTTACACCCACACATTGGTCTTCTCTTTATAATTGTACCACTAACTTTATCTTGTACATGCATGCACACACACTACCCGTCGGCATTATCCATCGCACACATGCAATCTTTTTCTTCAGGTCGGTCTCCCATGAAGGCACACAAACACACATCCCCCTCTCCATCATATCGGGCATTCTTTATCTCTCACGTGCATGCACAAGGATCGATGTTCCTATATGTGTGTGTATATAGCTAGGTCTTTCATAGTTTTCCACATAAATTGATCAATCTATATATCTAGTGAGGTCTCACCCTCTTTCCCATGTCCACATCGATCAATCTATACCTCTCTATATAGGATTACATATATAGCTAATACACCCACATTAATTATATATCCAACGCCCCCCTCTCATCATCCATGCCTTCCACTTCATCTCTCAGACGAGCGCACAATTGCGAAGACAGGGGCAGCAAGGGCCATGCCCCCCTAACATCACTATATATCGAGACTAATATGAATGTGATCATTAGACAATTGCTGGTAAAAATGGTTTAAGTTGATTAATTGGCCCTCCTCGTAAAGGATTATCCATGCTTGGCCCCCTAGCTCATGGGACATTTTTCATGGATCCGCCACTACGCGCAACAACGCATGTTCTCGCCCCCTCTCTCTAAATATTGATCTCGCAGTTGTGCACTCCTTTATAGTCTCCCTCCACTCGGCCCCTCGCACCATCTTCTAGCCCCCCACCGGATTTGGCCACATGTACAATCTAGCAAACTCCATGGTTGAACTTAAGCATAATGCACAAATCTCAAAAAAACAGTGGTTCTCCTTTGTTCTAGAATATTTCGTATCATAACTTCCCAAACTTTTTTTCTAGTTGAATTGCCATTACTTGTTTTTACTTCATGCTTTACAACACACAATTCCATGAATCATAAAATAGATTAAGGGCTTCTTTGATTCAAAGGATTCTCAAAGGAATTTTGGCGGATTCTAATCCTTAGGAATTTTTCCTATCTTGGTTGTTTGATTCGTAGGATTGTAAACTATAGGAATTTTTCCATATGATTCATTTGCACTAGATTTCATAGGAAACATCCCATCCACTCAAACCTCTTTGAAAGAATTCTGCATTTTTTCTATGCACAATCAAACACTCGTACAATCCTGTAGGATTCAAGACGATATTCCAGTCTAATCCCATGTTCTTCTTCCTATTCCCGCGTTTTGGAAATCCTACGAATCAAAGAGGCCCTAGGTTTTTTATAAAAACTAATTGATTTTGAATGAGATGAACTATAAGAATTAAATGAAGGTCTACATCAGGCATATATGACTCTGAGCTTACGTGCTATAGTGTGGTATTTATTCATAATTTGGTTGCAAAATCTAACACGTGCAACGCATGTGTACCTTACTAGTACATCGAGTATGTGCAAAACACAATGGCACGCTACACAGTGTCTCTCTTACAGTTCATGAAGCCACGTGGCATATGTGGAGGCGTTGTCGTGACATCCTTGTGTGGATTGATCACAGTGATGTGCTGCTGGTTCCAGAAGAATGTACTCATCCTCCCTGAGCCACACTGGCGGTACATGCACGAAGCAAAGATGTGCACACACGCCATGCACGCACTCATTCCCTTGCACGCACACGCGGGTACACGGGCGGACACAATTTTGTACCAAGTTCCACCCCATGTGATAATTTGACGCGTGCAAAGTCCTTCACTTCATTGATGGTCAATTAATACAGCGCATGCAAATTGAGTGGACGTGAGGGCGGAAGGAAGACATTACTACTCCACTGCGCGCATGCGAGTAGTTAAATCATGGATTGCTAGTAGTACTTCCATTGGTCTCCTTCCTATTTTATGCCAAGTTTTGACAGTAACATAATATTTACCCATCTGAGCAGTGTAGTCTACTTGAAATTTATGTTCCACTAAACTCATCGGGAGCCGTTTCCGGCCTCGAAACCAAAACCCATCAATTTATCTTTACCTTGTTCCCATCACATTCGAAAGTAGTACTAGTGCTACAATTAAGTGCAAGCCTGCTCACACCTACTAGTACATACCAAACCTGAACGTGTTCCCACTATGCATGTATTAGTACTAGTGCTAGTACTTAGGTTATTAAAGGGGGAACTACCTAACCGAAAATTACTCTACCTTTCCTCCTCATAAGTGCTTCTTCTTCGTCCGTCCTTGCCATGTCCGGTGCGCAGAGCTCTAGGTCGAGAACTACTCGTAACAAGGGAGCAGCAACCAAGGCTGCGGAAAAAAAGAGAGGGCTCGCCGCCACGCAGAGACCTCAAAAGATCTCTCATGGGCTGGTGATGGCTCCCAGGAGCGCCCTAGCCGCGGAGGCGGACATGCCGAGCTGGCGGCGCTGGAGTCGTTATCCCTCGATGCCATGCCCAATCAGCTCAATAAGCACCTCAATAAGTAGACGGAGTTCATCCACGGCTTGGTGGAGCTGTTGAAGGAGAGCCTCAACGACATGCCCGCTGAGCTCAATAAGCAGGGGGAGTTTGAAGGAAATATGCCCTAGAGGCAATAATAAAGTTATTATTTATTTCCTTATATCATGATAAATGTTTATTATTCATGCTAGAATTTTATTAATCGGAAACTTAGTACATGTGTGAATACATAGACAAACAGAGTGTCACTAGTATGCCTCTACTTGACTAGCTCATTGAATCAAAGATGGTTAAGTTTCCTAGCCATAAACATGAGTTGTAATTTGATTTACGGGATCACATCATTGGAGAATTATGTGATTGACTTGACCCATTCCGTTAGCTTAGCACGATGATTGTTTAGTTTGTTGCTACTGCTTTCTTCACGACATATACATGTTCCCCTGACTATGAGATTATGCAACTCCCGAATGCTGGAGGAACACTTTGTGTGCTACCAAACGTCACAACATAACTGGGTGATTATAAAGGTGCTCTACAGGTGTCTCTGATGGTAATTGTTGAGTTGGCATAGGTCGAGATTAGGATTTGTCACTCTGATTGTCGGAGAGGTATCTCTGGGCCCTCTCGGTAATGCACATCACTATAAGCCTTGCAAGCAATGTGACTAATGAGTTAGTTGCGGGATGATGCATTACGGAACGAGTAAAGAGTCTTGTCGGTAACGAGATTGAACTAGGTATTAAGATACCAACGATCGAATCTCGGGCAAGTAACATACCGATGACAAAGGAAACAACGTATGTTGTTATGCGGTTTGACTGATAAAGATCTTCGTAGAATATGTAGGAGCCAATATGAGCATCCAGGTTCCGCTATTGGTTATTGACCGGAGATGAGTCTCGGTCATGTCTACATAGTTCTCGAACCCGTAGGGTCCGCACGCATAACGTTCGGTGACGATCGGTATTATGAGTTTATATGTTTTGATGTACCGAAGGTTGTTCAGAGTCCCGGATGAGATCAGGGACATGACGAGGAGTCTCGAAATGTTTGAGATGTAAAGATCGATATATTGTAAGGCTTTATTCGGACATCAGAAAGGTTCTGAGTGGTTCGGGTATTTATCGAAGTACCGGAGAGTTACGGGAACTCGCCGGGGAATATATGGGCCTTATTGGGCTTTAGAGGAGAAAGAGAGGGACTGCCTAGGGCAGGCCGCCCCCCCCCCCCAAGGCCTAGTCCGAATTGGACTAGGGGGAGGGGCAGCGCCCCCTCCTTCCTTCTCTTTTCTCTTCCCCTTCCTTCTCTCCTACTCCTACTACATGGAAGGGGGGAATCCTAATCCCGGTGGGAGTAGGACTCCCCAGGGCGCGCCATAGAGAGGTATAACACCCTCAATGCGACTATAGCTCCCACGTGTCGAGGCACGACTTAGAGACATAATCGCATTGAAGGCATATGTCGCAAGTAAGGTAATCTTTACAACATCCCATGTAATATAATAATAAAGGGGAGATAACATAGTTGGCTTACACTCGCCACGTCAATCAAGGTACATAAATAACATTACATCATCCAAACACTCATGGCCCGACTACAGCGTCAAAATAAAAGATAACCCAACATGCGACACGGTCCCGATCACCCCCAACTAGGCACCACTACTGATCATCAGGAAAGGAAACATAATAACGTTGAGAGTCCTCGTCGAACTCCCACTTGAGATCGAGCGCGTCACCTGGAGAGGAATCATCAGGCCCTGCATCTGGTGTAATAGTAATCTGTGAGCCACAGGGACTCAGCAATCTCGCACCCTCGCGATCAAGACTATTTAAGCTTATAGGTAAGGCAAGGTAAAAGTATATGTGGAGCTGCAGCAAGCGACTAGCAAATATGGTGGCTATCCTGTTCGCAAAAGAGAGCGAGAAGAGGAGGCAAAGCACGAGCAAGAAACTAGAGAGCAACCTGCGCAAACATTACTCCAACACCGTGTCCACTTCCCGGACTCCGCCGAGAAGAGGCCATCACGGTAACACACTCAGTTGATTCATTTTAATTAAGTTAAGGTTCAAGTTATCTACAACCGGACATTAACAAATTCCCATCTACCCATAACCGCGGGCACGGCTTTCAAAAGTTCAAATCCCTGCAGGGGAGTCCCAACTTAGCCCATGACAAGCTCTCATGGTCAACGAAGGAATAGACCTCCTCCGGAGACGTTCCGATCAGACTCGGTACCTTAGTTCTTCAAGACACTTTGATAGGTTAAAACAAGACCAGCAACACCGCCCGAATGTGCCGACAAATCCCGATAGGAGCTGCACATATCTCGTTCTCAGGGCACACTCAGATTGTCCAAACTTCCGGTAGGCCAGCCCAGAGTTGCCCCTGGTAGCCACCGGCGGCTGACGAGTTGGACCAAGACTCAGAGGAGCACTGGCCCGGGGGGGTTTAAATAAGATGACCCTCGGGCTCCGGAAACCCAAGGGAAAAAGAGGCTAGGTGGCAAATGGTAAAACCAAGGTTGGGCATTGCTGGAAAAGCTTTAATCAAGGCGAACTATCAAGGGGTTCCCATTATAACCCAACCGCGTAAGGAACGCAAAATCCGGGAACATAACACCGATATGACGGAAACTAGGGCAGCAAGAGTGGAACAAAACACTAGGCGAGAGGCCAAGCCTTCCACCCTTTACCAAGTGTATAGATGCATAAAGATAACAGATAATATAATGATATACCAACAAGTAAATAAATGTTCCAACAAGGAACAGCCTCCAATCTTCACCTGCAACTAACAACGCTATAAGAGGGGCTGAGCAAAGCGGTAACATAGCCAATCAACGGTTTGCTAGGACATGGTGGGTTAGAGGTTTGACATGGCAATTTGGGAGGCTTGAAAGCAAATGGTAGGCATCATAGCAATGGCATAGCAAAAGAGCGAGCAATCTAGCATAGCAAAGATAGTAGTGATTTCGAGGGTATGATCATCTTGCCTGCACAGTTGTCAGAGTTGACTGGATCCTCGAAAGCAAACTCAACGGGCTCCTCGTTAGCGAACTCGTCTCCCGGCTCTACCCAAACAATACAAACAAGCAACAAGGACACAATCAACCACGTGCAAAGCTCAAACAACATGATGCAAAGATGATATGCTATGCGGGATGCGATGCGGGATGCATATGTAAGATGTGACAAGGAATGCATGAACCTGGCCTCCACATGGAAATCCAAGTGTGCCACTGGAAAGATGAGATGAAATCTCTTGAAAACGATATAAAGAACGCCGGAATCGAAGTTACGGTTTGGAAATGGCAAGCAAAACAAATATGACATCGGTCTGCGATTTACAGCAAGTAGCCATCTAAATGCAATGAGATGAACAATCTACAGCACCCAAACATGGCAACAAAATATATGTTAGGGATGCATTCAAGATGCTTAACAAAAGTCTAGCACTGAGCTACGGCCAATTCATCCATTATCAGGTTCAAACAAGCATGGCAAAAATGCATATGGCAAACAGATTTCAGACTTAGTGAAATTAACAATTGTCCGGAATTTCAGATCAGGTAACCCTCTTCGGAGCAACAAAACTACATGCTACAGGACCTGAACATGGCAAAGTAAAGCATGGCATGGAGCTACTCAAAGAGCTTAACAAAAGTCCCTTAGTGACCTTGAGCCAAAAAGGATCAGAAAATACAATTGCAAGCATGTGAACATGGCAAAAACATAATCAGTTTTTAGACTTAGTGAAAACTGGAGCATGCTGAAAACAGATATCAAGTAGGCATGTTTACGAGCTCGATGCACTCACTACGGAGCAAGTCATGACAATCTAAGCATACACCCATCAAGAATACACAAAATGCAAGCAAGACATGGCAAGAACAATAGCATAGCATGCACGGATCAACTATAACATCATCGGCAAAATCACTAACAAGTAGACAATCTGCCCAGATTCACAAAGTAGCAAAAGTAGAGCTCGATTGACTCAAGCTAGGGTGCTCCATAATTGAAAACAAAGACATGGATGGATAGAGCACTACAAGATTAACAAAACATCCTTACTGATCATCCTGAAACGAGGCATGGATCACTAGGAAACAACATGAACATATGGCCATATGAAATAAACAGATCAAGGACTTAGTGAAATTACTAAGTCCCTGAAATCAGCACTACCAAGTGCCTCACTTTGCAAGCTTGTGCTAGTCACCACACACATCACAAAAATACATGGGTTGCACCTCTGGAAAGATGGCAAAACCCTTAACAAAACATATGTAGAGCTCATGGGCATATCATGCACACAATAATCATGGCAAAAATGACAAATATGCAAATGGAGTAGCAGATCTGACAATTAACTCAAGTAGCCCTCTTCTACCAGCATTTTGGGCATCAAGATGAACTCAAATGAAAATGATGCAATGGAATGAAATGATTTACTCTCTGAGATGAACATTTTGATATGCTATATGCCCAAAACGGAGCTACGGATGCAAAGTTATGATGTGATGAACAGGAGCACATAGATTAGGGTTTCGGGCGAAAAAGTCAACCGAGATATTTTCAGATCTGGATCTGGCACGGATTTCGGAGATCGCCGGAGTTACTGTTCACGGTCGGAGAAGCTCGCCGGAGTTGACGACGTCGACGGCGGCCGGCAGATCCGTGGAAGGAGGAGGGTGGAGAGGCGAGGCGGCCCGGGCGGTGCG